>NW_026853586.1:0-67471 GCF_026571515.1 Ruditapes philippinarum | reverse complement strand
ATCATTTCTGGTGGCTCGGATTAACAGACGAGGTGACAGAGGGCCAATGGAAGTGGTTTGACACGGACGAGGTTGCAACGTTCACAGGTATACATTGAATTACTACAGATATTGAAAATGTATATACATATATATCATATTCTTTAACTTTTCTTTGAACACGCTCACTTAGTTTGTACAAATTTATTTAAGTTCGATTGTGTTGGAAGCTTTAGGCTTATAAACACACTCCCGAATCTGATCCAGGAACTAACAAGTAATAAGCTATGGATGTAAAGTTTTTTGCTAAAGAAAACAACGACTTTCTCTGACAGGATTTGAACCCACGCGGTCAGCAATCTTAAGAATACTAGTCCGACGCGTTCACCAGTGTTAACCACTCGTTCACGCCGCCAAACATTTCATCGACTACCTTACAGTAACATTTATTTAATTAAAGATTATGTAGTCTTGAAATGATTTATAAAACATTGTAGTTCAAGTGCTCAATTTTAAACAATTTCGTTTTTAGCGAAAAATAATATAAATGACAAGAGGGCCCTTGGGCCCTTGGTCGCTCACCTGAGGCATAGGCGTAACTATGCCTGTATTTAGAGTTTGTGAAGACATTCTTAGTTTCAACTGAACTGGGTAAAGTGATCTCAGTTTTACAAAGGTTTCGCCAGGATCTGATCGGGTGACTTAGTTTCGGAACCAGTATGACTTAGTTTCAAATCTGCACTAGGTCTTGTTGAGATATATATGTTGACAAATATCTTTTGGAATAAATAAAATCGCAAAACTGTATGTGGCCAATGCTTAAAGATGTAAGAGAATAACACTATATGTCAAATTCGGTAATTCTGCGTTTCCTTGTTCGTTTTTCGTATAACCTGCAAATGTGGTGTCATAGTTTTGATAACGAAATTTCCGGAAACTGACATTGCAGTATTGTTGCCCGAGTCACGTGATTTATGCAAGAATGTTGTTTCTGATGAGTTCAAAAAACGTATCAAATTGCTACTAAAAGTGCGTTTAAGACTTGAACAATACAGAAATTTAGCTCTACATTATAGTAAATTAGCATTATTGTTACATAAGACTGGTACCCGGGTCAACCGAATTTAGCCAGTGAGGACTGTGCCATTTATTATGACGCATATCAGTTCCAGTGGGGAGACATTCCCTGTACGAGAACATGTAATGCAATATGTGAGACAAGGTATTTATTTAACACATACATTTCTAGATATTTAGCACACTATTTTTGGTTGGGTTTTACGTCGCACCGACATAGTATAGGTCATATAGCGACTTTCCGGCTTACTGATGAAGGAAGACATCAAGTGAAAGAATCAGAAGTCCCTGTCGGGATTCGAACCCAAAGACGTTTATTGAAAACATACCTTTGCAGTTTTTGCGACTCTGTCAACACATTTTATTGGACAGATGTGCAATTTTTTTGTAATCACGTCATAAGTTACACAAATTCAAAGTAGTTGTGCTAAATGCAGTGTATTCTAATATGGAACTTGCACTCATTCAATTTTCTCTACATTTGTATTTATTATCTAACTTGATCATAATGTGTGTAAATGTATCAACAAGTTCGAGTCGATAGCAATGACAGCGTTATGACTGAAATACAAAGCATATTTATCAACAGAGAACTAACATAAAAATTGGTATTTTATTTTAATTTCGTATCTTTTTTTATTTTTCAGTGGAAAGGGAGAATCCAAAATAATTGGTTAAAGACAAATAGAAATGCTTGTTAAAACAGTTAGATTAAAATTATATATCAAGAGTCTATTTTTAATAATTAATAAGAATTGTACATAAACTCCTGGATGTATGTAAATGTATGTTTCCTATATGATAATACATAATATACTTTGACGTCATACAATATTGACTACAATACTGAATTATATTGGACAAGTTCACAGGTTCAAACCCTATATTGGACGAGGCGCTAGCCAAGTCTCATACACGTTTTACAGCTGTGTACGAGTCCAATAGAATAAGTATTGTACTCAACAATGGATAATGTCCTTTGTATTTTACCATAAATAATCATAAGGAAAACACATTAACTAAAGAAAACATTCATCATCAAATCTACATTTTTTATTATATTAAAAGTAAAGTCACTTCAAGTTTAATTTGGATTTGATAAGATTTTTTTCGGACTCGACAAATGGAATAAAGACCAGATGAAGTCCAGTATGGATTTGATATGGAATGTTGGAACTCGATGCTAAATTGATAAGATTTGATCCAATAATGATTTATACTAAAATATCACACCGTGCAAACTCTTACATTTTATAAGCATGAAGTACAACGCAGTGTAACGCAGCGCAGCATAATGTGATACCATATTATGAGGTAACTTTATATTTTGAGTACAATACTGCATTTTTTTGACGAGTACACAACTGACAAAACTATATTGGACGAGACGCTACAGTCTAATCTGTGATAATGATGATGATCTTTTTAATCCTTTACATCA
The DNA here is from genome assembly GCF_026571515.1 of Ruditapes philippinarum. Classification (NCBI taxonomy): domain Eukaryota; kingdom Metazoa; phylum Mollusca; class Bivalvia; order Venerida; family Veneridae; genus Ruditapes; species Ruditapes philippinarum. The sequence continues at coordinate 64,974 of NW_026853586.1, read as the reverse complement.
CTTTGTTACTAAACCATTGTGTCACTACAGTCACGCCGTGGCACTGATTTATACATATAGTTAACAGTTAATCAAAATAAATGAGGGTTCGTAAAGGTCTTAATTAAATCATGTCTTTAAGATATATGGATATAAAGTTCAATATCTTAGCAAAAATAGCTTTTTTACGTAACATGATTTAAATCAATAATTCAATTTGAATGTTGAGAGGTTTCTAGATATTATTTTAAGATTAACACCTGTTTCTTTCAGAGTAGTTTTCAAGTTTTATAACTCATCTAATCACCTTGTTATGTGATATTTAACTAAACCGAGTATGTATGTTTTTGGGGGTTTTTTTCAACTGAATATCGAACGTTCCAGTGTTATACAAGTTGATGAATTGAGAGGACGGCAGTAAGTCGTGTATCAATAGACATAAAGTCTAGATACTAATTAATAATGAAGTTGTTTTGCAATGGTTCAAAGTAGCATAACTTATCACCTGCCTACATCAATTCCCACAATCTTGTGTTTTAAATATAGCAACTTGAATTATCTAATATATATCGCAATTATTTGCATGTTTTGTTGTTAATAGTTTTAGCTTTGATAGGATAAGAATGTTTAATACTACAATTCTATCGCCAGTTTGCAAATGTCGTGACGGAACTACCGAATTTTTATATCTACAAGATTACTACAAGATTACACACTGTATGATGAATAAAAACATAGACTTGTATGTAATATATTACATTTAAATATCATTAAATTATTTTTTCGAAACTTATGATATCATAACACACAATAAATTAATCATCAGACAGGAAGCAGGTATTAATAGTATCCGCTTAAGATTAACACATATAGTCATTCGGGATGAATTTCACTATACTTTTACAGCTATCGGATTTTTCCCGACGTAATATCGATTATAAAACCAGTATGAGACCTGTAGATTAACCCGGTCCATTTACGTACTGAATGTATCGATTAGTGCCGGTATTTACACTGTTGCTGCGCGATTTTAATTAAGAAATGATATAGGACGATTGTTTAACTACTAAAGGGACAGCAAAACGTCATCCGTTGAGAATAAGTTTAAACATAGATATTGATTTAGAGTGATGATAATTTTTTATGAATGTATGTAATGGTGGACAATTTTGTAAGTATTTTAAACTTTCTTGTTGTATAATTATTTCTTAATGTTAGAGTCATTTCACTTTTTAACTTGATTTTTATTAATATTAATAAAGTTTACTGATGCATTGTTTTATTCCAAAACATTAAAAATCTATCTCAGTAGTCTCTCACGCACTTATAGAAACTTACTTCAACAGCACAATATATACATACGAATATGTTTTATATTTTTATAACGACTAGAAAAAGCATTTTGTTTGCATATTCCACTCGTGATTAACATGCTAATAATGATTTATACGTTTTAAGTGTGTCATAAATCATTTGTTTACAAGAGAAGCATCATTTTTTATACTAAAAACAAGTAGTATAAGTATTATGAAGTGTGTAATGTGCCGAGTAGCCTTTGCTTCCAAGTTTTCAGTAATTGAGGCATTCATTGGTACGTTTAATATATCACTTTCCTTCACTTAAAATTAAATATTTTTACGGTGAAGGGTTTATACATATATGTTATATCAATAAAATAACATACATTGATTTGCTGGATCAATTTTAAATGGATGAAACGAAACGTTTATATACGTTATTGATCCAAAATTGTGTTATTTTATACGGTTTCCAATATTTATTTTGGAAGGTCAAAGATTAATTTCTTTTCGACGTTTTAGTAGATATACATTTTAAATTCAATAATGAAAGACCAGCAGTTACAATGTGCAAATTTTCACCTATAGGAAACCATAAGCTTGACCATTGAAAGTTGGAAATAAATGAATGTATGCCTAAAAGGTAAATAACAAATATCTGATGAATATATCTAGTGGATATCCGTAGATTTGAAATTTCATTTAACTTAAAGGGATTTCAATAACTTTATACAAACATTGAGACACCAGCAGTATAAAGAATGGTCAGATTGCACGAATGGCTTGACTCTATACTCTATATTTGATACGATACGATACGATACGACACGACACAATACAACATAACATAAATTAACGTAACATAACATAACACAACACAGCAAAACACAACACAACACAACCCAATTATCATATTATATATATATATATATATCATATCATATAGTAACTTTGTGGCATTCTGATGCTATGTATAAATTACAATATAATTATAAATAAACACGATCTGTATTGCTGTTGTGTGAATCATATATAATTATTATTGTTAAGGATTTATATGTTTAATAGACTGAATAATAAAGCTCTTAGTAATGAAATGTAATCAAAAGATATTTTTTCTGCCACAGCAAAATTTTGACTACTATCGTAATCATTTTTTCTCAAATAGTTTAAATGAATAAATGCCTAACTCATGGTATTTATATGCATTGATATAAAAAAATATTTGAGCCGCGTCACGACAAAACCAACTTAGTGCTTTTGCGACCAGCATGGATCCACCCCAGCCTGCCAATCCGCGCAGTCTGATCAGGATCCATGCTGTTCGCTATCAGCTTCTCTGCTTGTTATAGGGTTTGTAAGCGAACAGCATGGATCCTGATCAGACTGCGCGGATACGCAGGCTGATCTGGATCCATGCTGGTCGCAAACCCATTATGTTGGTTTTGTCGTGACGCGGCTCAATTATGCATTGATATAAAAAAATGTTTTTGTTTTATTAGGACTAGACGACACAATGTATGTTGACATCACACAATTCGCAACAACGATTGTCTTCCTTGTGGCAGCTTTGTTTACAGGTTAGTCTTTTTTTACTGATTTAGAAGTATATATTTAAACAATAAAAGATAAAACTTTTAGAATTTGTATATGTTAGATCAATATGTAAGTGTTCTATTTATTTTATACTAACAAAAAATAAACTTTACGTTATACATCGTCGGCACATAAGGGAACTATATTCGGGTAATAACAGTATTTTCCTCAGGATGATATTTTTTAAGTTGTAATTGAGGTTGTATACCTCTCTTACGTGAAATTATATAGAACAGAACAGAATATTTATTCACGTATACAATACATGTATCTTGTTAATACAACATCAAATTAAATACATACAATGATAATGATAAGAACGTGATAAGCAAACATGTTTTCAGTGTTTCACAGAGAATTAACAAATTATCATAATTGAAATAACTTCAAAGTTGGTGTTTAAAGAACCAGCACGTTATGACAATCGTATGTGGTAACAACATACACATGTATTTAAATGTAACATAAATATAACATATTGAAGAGCAAAACTTCGATATAGACATGTCAAGATAATACTCACTTAAGGAAAAAAAGGTTAGAATCTCGATGTATATACGTTTTCAAATAATACTGTCTATCTTATAGTCTAGTAACGTTTTCATTTCAAACATTTATTAACTTCTTTTCTAATTTTATTGTTGATCAGAACGCCTTGATCAATTCTTGAAATTGAAACATACTTTATATATGCATATAATTATGCTAATACAACAATTTTCAAACATCAACTATTTGTACATATGAAATGTAATCATTTAATTATATGCATTCATCTCTTATTGGAAAATTTAACTTAGAAATTATAGAAAATAAATTTCTAATTACCTCCCTTTATTTACATGAAATATTAAATTCGGTAATATCTTTATAAATAATGCTTTTTGAAACTTACTGTACAATATTAATAAATCTTAATTTGAGCATCATATTTGTTTATACAAAACCATTAAAAATGTGTTACAGGATCTTTAATGATTCGTGTACCCGCCAACCTATGTGTTATTCGTATACTGGCGTATTCACTTAGCTGCATAGTAAGCGTACTGCAGTAAGCACTGCATTTTTACTTTATTTTTATACAGATGTATGTAATGGCGGTAGTTACTGTATGTATCTACATGAAGACTATTATACCTTCAATCAGAAATACTGTGAGGCCGGATGCTGTAATGATTACGGGGATGAGGATGAGATATGCTGTTTCTCGTGGTATAATACTTTATATTTCTCATATTTTCACGTTCGTTTGTCCCTGTCATATGGTGTTCCGTTTGGACAGTCGTGATTTTTAATTTAGTCTGTTACCGCGATGCGCGATGGTACGATGGTAAAAACACGATAGTACGATGATGAAAACGCGATGGTACGATAGTGAATTCGCGATGGCGCAAAAGTACGATGGTGAAAACGCGATGTTACATCGCGATGGTGCGATGGAACGATGGTGAAATCGCGATCGTACGATGGTGAAAACGCGATTTCACCAACGTACCCTCGCCTTTTCAATATCGTACCATCGCGTTTTCACCATCGTACCATCGTGCCATCGCGTTTTCACCATCGTACCATCGTGCATCGTGGGTACAGACTAAATAAAAGTCACGATTTTCCAAACGGAACACTGTACTGTCCGGATATAACAATACAGCGAATGCCTGTTTTAACTATTAACTAAAGCTTTCCATCAAATTTAGGTGCTTAATTTAATTTTAAAGTGTTAAACACTTAGAATTTTAAATAGCACTCGCCTAAAATGGCTTTAGATCAATCTTTGAGAATTTTTTATAAGTAAATCACTTATAAAATTGTGTTTTCACTTAAGTCGGAGAATAGTGACTATGTCTAACCATATTGTACATTATAACATGTATTTATCGACATATATCACTTTGCGTAGCGAATAAACATACGTGGGAAGCTCTCGCTTTGTAGTATGCGCTGCTTTCATACCGTTGTGTAACATTATATCAATAATACATACGCCGTTATATGTCTCAACGACGCTAAATGTCGCACTTGCCGCTAAAATGTCGCACTTGCCGCTTAATGTCGCACTTGCCGCTAAAATATCGCATTTGCCGCTAAATGTCGCTAAATGTCGCACTTGCCGCTAAATGTCGCACCATTGTCACAAAATATTGCAACCACCGCTATATGTCTCAAAATTTGTTGCCGTTAAGTGTCGCAACACTACCATTAAATGTCGCAATATCAAAATTCATGTTAAACAACTCGTATTATGACAATATTAGACGAGCCAAAGAGCCCATTTGAATATGTTTTTCATTTAGCAACCCAGATGTTGTGGATGAGATGGATCTAACTCACCGAGAAGTTTATTCTAGAAATACTCAATGAAAAATCAATCTCAGATCAGATTTTTTTTTATATTTTGTGTTTGCCTTTTAACTCCTGTGGTTTTATCGATATTAAAAGTATTATAATATACCTGTTATTTTTTGCCATAATCATGTTACAGTTTTAAAAATGCAATCATCTCATGTCAAATATGTAAAATAGCAAACCAGTGTGTCATTTCTTGAGTTCTTGAGAATGTTACAGGCGTCCAAAGTGAAAATACTGTCATTGTAGGCAGCAATGTATTCCTCGAGGTTACCTATGATGACGGTATATGCTCTTTAACTTGCTAACATTCTGACAGAAAATCAAGCTCACTGTTTTATTATCTTTATTCGTATCGTACCTTTATCAATAATTTGAGCTTAAAACTATCATTTGTAACAATTTTCTAATGACAGAAACAATGTTTATATGAAAGGTGCATTGAAAAAGCTTTTTATTGGCACGCAGTTACAAGACAAAACAAGATTGGGAACGATCAAATTTTCCTATATGTTATGTGTTCAAAGACGTAGGGTCATTCGTCATGTTTTCAGGTAATGTGAAATGACATTGGATTGACGAACTCCGTGTGCTTTGAAATTAAGTTTGCTGTGTGTCATTAAAAAGTGTTGTACTATCGCATTCATAACTTTTCCATCTTGAGCAAATATAACAAATAAATTTTAAAGGCATATTTAAAGTTACTTAGGCATAAAGCAGATTGAAATATGTATAAAAGAATTTGTTAAAACTTTAAATGAGCTTAGATAAAAAAAAATAATTGTGTAAATATGACCACTATTACCAACACTGCACCTTTTACACTTTTAGAACCGAAATGATTTTACCAGTATATCATCCTTGCAGACTAAACTAGCTCTGTATTTATGGCTAACTTTAGAAATTTCAGTCTTGATATGCCAGATTAATAGACAGTTCTAAAAAATGGCAGCTTTGAAAAGTGAATTTACAAATTCAGCGGGTAATATAAGACTTGTAAATATGTATAGTCTTACCAGTGTTAGAAATGTCGGCTGCTCAAGTTTAATCTTTTTTTTCTTGCAGTCCATTACTTTAACTTTTTATAACAAGTAAAATAAGTCGAATATAGAAATGAATTGTGTACTTCGCCAAAAATGCCCCCAGGTTAACCGTAAATATTTGAAAACAAAGTGTGAAATATATCTTCAATATTTATTGAATATAAAACGTTTTTGAAACGTTTATGTTTTGCAAAATTGAAATAATTCTGTCACATACAGAGAATGAAAAGTAGAAAAATATTAAAACTCAAAATTTTCCAAGAAATCAGATATGATATTTTTAAAATTTCAAAGTGGACGTAAAAGGACTTAAACTGATACCCCGCTTGATTTGCATAACTATTGTTGTATATAAACCAATTCATGACACATCTGTTAAATTTAGCCTCCTTATCAATAACGATAAGGCAATGGCATAATTTTAAAGTCTGCCCTTTTTCATAAGGGCGGACAACTCTTTGTCCCTTTCTTGTAAGAGGAGGGGAATCCTGTGATGCGTGTATGTGGTCGCACGGTCATTTTCCTTAAATGTCCTCGATGCATGTATGTGGTCGAATGGTCGAAAATCTTAATGTTCTAAAAAAGCTTGAAATCGTAATAAGAATTTTAAAAGCCTCACTACAACTCTTTTACTTCTTTTAAGGAATTTTAAAAAGTCTAATAAGAACTTTTTTACTTGTAATTAAAAATAGCCTAATTAGGACTTTCATTGTCCTAAATAGGAGAGATAAAAGATCTTAATACAATTTGTAAACCAAGTAGGAATTTTTACTCATAATTAGGAGAATTTAACCTAATAACAACTTTGTAACTATTAATAAGAAATTTCAAAAGCCTCATAAGAAGAAATTAAAGCATTATTAGGTGTTGAGAAATATAATCTTAATTAATAAATTCAAAACACTTAATATATAAATGAAACCTTATTTTGACTTAGATCCTTCAAACAGGGGGTTTCTATACCAAGAAAAATAAGAATTTTATATTTCTCCTAATAAGTGATTAAAACTTCTAATCAGGAAATGGAAAGTCCTATATAGCTTTTAAACATTAAAAAAGTCCTTTTAAAATTTTTAAAACTACTTAACAGAAGTAACAAAGTCGTAATTAGGTTTTTATAACTCTTTATTACGATTTCAACAGTTTTTTACGAACATTAAGATTTTGCACCAAACGGTTCCGTAACAAAACTCCTTTGAAAACGTTGTCAATATATTAGAGATTTTCGAACACTTACAGAGGACAAGTAAGGAAAGTGACCGTGCGACGAAATACATACATACCAGGATACCTTCTTCTCTAACTAGAAATGGACAAAGAGTTGCCTTCCCTTTTACTACAGGGCCGTTTATAAAATATCCATCTCAAGCTGATGCCGTAGCTCGAAACCACGACATCTGGGCTGCTAAATGAAAAACGTATACAAATGTGTTTTATCACTAAGGAGGTCTTTGGCATGAATTGTGAGCGTCAATTTTTAATACCGACTAATTTCAACCGATTACGTTGTACATCAGAGCAAATCATTTTTTTTTCTATCTGATAGATAGCTAGTCCCTAGATCACCTACATAACGTTAATATTGTCATAATACGAGTTGTTTAACATGAATTTAGATATTGCGACATTTAACGATAGTGTTTTGACATTTAACGATAAGGGAAAATGGTGCGACATTTAATGTCATCATTGCGACATTTAACGGCATAATAGTTTGAGACATTTAGCGCGGTTGCGACTTTTAGCGACAACAGTGCGACACTAAGAGGCAAGTGCGACATTTAGCGATAATAGTGCGACATATAACGGCGCAAAAATGTAGACAGTATTTTCCCAAATATACATAAAGTGAATAGGTCTGTAATTGGAGGTCTGTAATACATTTAATTTTTATGTTAATTTCATGTGGTGTTAGTCATAACACCAAACAATTAAATAATTATATATGGATGTTGTTGGCAAGGGTGAAATTCAAGATTTGAAAAAAGATTCTAACAAAATATTCTGATTCATCATATAAATGTTTATATTAAATCACTTAAAAGTTCATCAACATTTTCTTTTCTCAAACAATATTTCAGAAGAATATCCAAATGATACATTCCTATTGCTTTTATCAATGTTAAAAACACTTAGTATGGAGAATGTGCGGCTTAAAGACCAATCCACTTTAACTCGACCCTGGTATCAACATTGTGACCTTTAAACCAGTCTTCTGTTTACATGTATGATTTTAAATATTGATGAAGAAATATCGATAATGTCTAGTATTCAGTCAGGTCTCGCGAGTTCACGTGTGACATAGAACATACGTAGGCCATGAATAATTTATACACCTTTAAGTAGATCGCCGTGGCGTTATTCTCAATGGAAATTTGTTAAAAAAAGTAAATATAACTATTTGGTAAGACTGCTAGTTAAAACAAATTGAGTTTGAAACTTGCGGTTTTACCATTGTTTTACCATTGTATAACGAACTGTTATATAAATAATAAAAATAGCACGTGCCGTCACATGACAGGACAGAGATAAAGATACAGACTATGGTAGACACATCTTAAAATATATCAAATAATGTAACAGATTGAACACTCCTCAATCCCATACTGGAATCAAATTCATGAAATTTCATTCTTGTATTAAAGTAGATTGGTGTAGAAGGGACATATTTTCCATAAGCATTTCAAATGTTGATAAAAATAGAAATTTATTATCTCTACCATAGTACATATGTATATCTCCTCCGGTTTGAATTCGCATTTATTTTAAATTCATGGAACATGATTCTCTGCGAGACTGTATCATATAAATTTTATCTGCTTTATTTATCTGTGATGTACTTAAATGTTAGTAATCTTTTATTTTCTCAGCTGACCAAATAACTTTGATGTATTGTCTACATTAACATGAAAATGCTTGGTACTTTTGAAGCGTTTTACATGTTTTCAAGTTTTAGCTCACTCCTCTTTCATGACAGTAAGTTAACATTTTAAGACTGTTGGAAAACATACATTAACATTATTTATTTTTTTATCTATTTTCAGGACTGTTGGAATAATTCTTGGAGTATGTTTTGCGTGCATTGGTTTTATAGCGATCGTGGTATTTGTCATCATATGCTGTTATACAATGAAGAAAAGAAGTCGGGCTGGACAAATAATAAATCCTGCACCACAAACCACACAAAATAACATGGTCGTTTATACTGGTATGTTTTAAACTTGATTGTTTTTCTTGTGATAAGAATATTTTAGTAATGAGGGCGTTCCATACATAAATATCGTAGAAGTGAACTGATACAAATTACCGGAACTGGTATTATTAATATACAAATATACAAATGAGCTGTGTCATGACAAAACAAACATAATGGCTTTGCGACCAGCATGGATCAAGACCAGCCTGCGCATCCGCGCAGTCTGATCAGGATCCATGCTGTTCGCTATCAGTTTCTCTACTTGTAATAGGGTTTGTAAGCGAACAGCATGGATCCTGATCAGACTGCGCGGATGCGCAGGCTGGTCTGGATCCATGCTGGTCGCAAACCCATTATATTGGTTTTGTCATGACGCGGCTCAAATGAACTATTTTAAACTTTACCGGAATTTCTCCACTTTGGTATGACTAATTGAAAAATTATCGAAATAGCGGAAGTGCCGGCGTTATATAGTTTTACATTTCGAAAAGAGAACAAAGACTGATTAAAGTCAAAGCTATGTTGTTGAGATAAATTGAATCTATGAAGAATTTATTTCATTAAATGTAGCATATGTTTGAACTCAATGCGAGAAATGAATGTCCTTAAAATTGTTTAAAGAACACTCAAAATAACGAAAGGCAGCCTGTCCATGGACGATAGTGTTAAGGGGAAGCTACCGTCCACGCCCCTAGCACCAGCATAAACAAAATTCAACATTTAATATTAGAAATGGGGAAATTCAGAAATATTGTCATCTCTGTTATCTTTGGAAAAGAGATCGGAATAAAATCACTGCTCAGATCATTTAATCTTTATTTGTTCAATTTATGTTGACTGGCAACAAATAAACAGTTTTAAGCTTTAAGGTTATTATAGAAATAATAGAATAAACAAGGTATTTAGTCTTAGTTAATTTCTTCTTACTTTTTTAGCTTCAGCGGGATATTCATATCCTCATCCACCGTCAGCATTTTACCCTGGATCCCGGTTTCCAGGGCAACCAATGGCTCCACCTCCTTATACAGCCGGTACTCAACCAGCGTACCCGCCCACTTATTCTGACCAATCACAAGTCCCACCTCCTTCTTTCGCTGGATTATACGGTCAACAGCATACAGGTCAAGCACCTACAATGAATGGACAAAGTGGACAATCTCAAAATAATGACCAACAATATGGCGGATACGGGACGGGACAGTCTTAGCAAAAATATTTATAACACACCCAGTATGCAATATGCGAAGAACGCCGTCCATTTTTACACATTTATGCAACTTACTCATGTCATTTACTGTTGATAAATACATGTATTGTGTAAGTCATTGCTTAAAATGCAAAGTTAGCAATCCCTGAATGTTCGCAGTTTTTATGTTAATTGAGAATGTCTGTTTAAACAAACATTATAAAAGTATATATTGTAACGCTCGTTCCTGGTCAGACACCATGTTATACATGATTTAACACTAAGTCTTGTTATATCCCATCAAAACACCGTGACCTTTTAGTCAGCTTTTCCAAATTCATCATGATATAATATGAAATTAGGCAAAGCCTATGAACGGGGAAGTTGTTAAAAATTCCTTTCATTCTTTCCGTTTTAAAAGTGTCATTCGGTATTATATGCACCGCTTCCGTTTTCACTCGGAACACTCGACGATTATCATTTATCCGAAAAGTTGAGATTTGTTCCGTTATCGGAATACCCCGCCTATTATCATTGCGTTACATTGTAAATGGCGGCGCCCGACTAGAACTGACACTGAAAATTTCATTGATAGGTATAGAATTCTATATATTTTTTAATTGTTTTTTATTTCATTTTCTTTTAAATATACACGTGTAGTCTATAGCCGGGCAAGCCAAAGCCCGGACCCGCTTCGCGGGCCCGGTCTTTGACTTCCCCGTATTAATTACACTAAGCATGCTGGAACCGAAGGAGATCAGAGACGACATCTTTAGAGTCAACCCAGTTTGCAAATGTATTCAGATTATCAAGGTTCTATTCTATTTCTAACTTGCTTTTTATATTTACTATGATAATGAAATCACTAACTTTGAAAGGACTGTTCCAAATTCAAATTACGTACAGATCTATTACATAAGTTCATCAGAGTAAGGTGAAGATCTATCGATTTGAAATATTGATAATTGTAGCCAGCTATGTCTTACTTAAGGAACGAAGTATCCTTACATGTTAGGTTATTTTACTCTCTTCATAAACTTGTGCCGCTACTGAGACTGCTTCGTAAAAGCGGTGTGTATTTAATATGAGTAAGTGATGAAAAAAAGATGATATTCATGAAACTTCAGTACAAAATTAACCATTTTTTTCATTTTTGAAGAAAAACATAATTTATTTCAACTTGTTCAATAACTTCAGCATTAAACATACACTCATCCAATATCCTTTATCTGTGTTGTACATTATCTTTTATAAAATAACATTTTGTTTCGTCAACGGCAATAAACTGCTTTACGACTAGTAACAAGGCTAAATGGTTATTGTCATATTTATTTATATTTTAAAATGTGATTGTTTTACATTTTTACACTTGTTTAAGTTTTGCATCGTTGAATAACAAACAAGAAAAAGGATAAACAAAAATATGTACATGAGTTGCGTCAAAATTGGCAGAAGTTACAGACAATAATGTGTTGTTATATTTTTTCATACCATTTTGTTTTCAAATAAAGAGAATCAATAAATTATTACTACTTTTTATTTATTTATTTTTTCAATGTAAACTAGCTATACTGACTAAGCCAGCATTTAACTAAATGATAACTACTAGTATTACCTTTCCATCTACATAAGACTAGTTTCCACTGTTCCCTGCTATATATGATTAAAAAGTTTTGATGAAATAACAACTCGGAACTGAAGCAAAAAACGAAGGAAAATGGGATGTCGTTTTACTCCGACAGACGGCTTTGTACGGTGGCACTAAGGTGACATGTGTGTGTTTTTATTTATCTCGTGGCCACGAGATACTATGTCGTGGCCACGAGTTACTAAATCGTGGCCACGAGATAGCTAAGTCGTGACCACGAGCTACTATGTCGTGGCCACAAGTAACTAAGTCGTGGCCACGAGATAGCCAAGTCGTGGCCACGAGTTACTAAGTCGTGGCCACGAGTTATTAAGTCGTGGCCACGAGATACTAGAGCGTGGCCACGAGTTACTAAGTCGTGGGCACGAAATAGCTAAGTCGTGGCCACGAGTTACTAAGTCGTGGGCACGAGTTACTAAGTCGAGGCCACGAGATAGCTAAGTCGTGGCCACGAGATAATTAACCAATCAGAATACACTATATACATGTATATTATGAATTTTTTAAACTTAACAACTTACTTTTACATGCAACATTTATCTTTGAAAATACTGAAGATATTCACTTTGAACTTGTCTTTAAGATCATATTAGAAAGTCACCTTCCAAGGCCCATTAGATATTAATTTTGACTATAGTTTGGCAAGTTTGTGATCGAATTGGTCAGTTTATACTTACTACGACCATTTAACCTTGTTTATACGATAACATGAGAAGGAATAAGTCCTCGTTTATTTCATTTGTAAGGGACATTGCTCATAGACAGTATATAGTCTTTAAGTTAAAGTCCTTGTCTGATGAATAATTTAGAAAGGATAAGTCATTGTTAATGTAACCCAGAAAGATCACCGCACATGATCAGTAGATGACATCTAATAATTTCGAGGTCATTGGGTCAAAAATCAGGGTCACAGTGAAGCTAAATGTAAAAATATTCACAAGTAACTAAGTTGTATAAATAGCACTTTTACAGGCTGTCGAATTTTGAACTCGAGACCTCTCACTCACTAAGCGAGCGCGTTACCACTGTACCACGGAGAAGTTATACTCAGATGGTCTGAATAATATCAAGTCATTCTAAATTGAGAACTTCCATTGCATTTCGGGTTTGTAATCCTTATTAATTTCGAGGTATTTTGTTCAGGGAAAACCTGTTGTTTAAAATTGAAGTAAATATTTTAGCGAAAATCCTCTCGCCCAAACAGTCCGACATGTAGAATCTATATATTCCACTACTCGGTTTGTGTAGTATTCGGTTATAAATAGTATTTTCATTGATAAAATCATATTCATCCGCGTAATTTGTGATTGTGCATTTATTGACAATTCTATAAGCCAACGCTATTGTTTAACTTTAAATGCGTTGTAATTTGTTGGATACTTGTAACAAAATAAAATATTTCTTTCTTTTAAATCGCTAGTTTTAAGCTGTTTTGAGAACTACTTGTTGTTAGGTTTGTTGTAAACTTCTGTGTCAGAGATTGAATGTCCGCTTTGTATTTAGTTATTTTCGATCAGAAAATACAATAAAACAATATTAGAAACCTTCGACCATTCGGGAATTACTGTGCTTGAAAATTGATGCGCCTGTCTTTGACCATCTTTACGCAGTGATCTCCCCTGAATTTTTCGGCTTTAGTGTACATACAAAAGGGAAGTAACCGCTTCAAAAAAGTGGACTACTTTCGGCATTTGCAATTAAGAACATTATACTCTGAAATTTCGCTACCATTATTTGTTTGGTCTGACGACCCAAACAAATAAAAAAGACAAAAATAATCTAGTATTTGTAATAAAATAAATTGATTTATTGATTATTTTACCAAATTCATAGTTCAGAGGTAGGTTGGTTCATAATCATGGCGGTAATTAAATTGTTTGTTTATCTTTAAAATTGTAACACGGTACCAAAAATAAAGCGGTTATTTTGTTTTGATATAAAAATAAATTACTGTATTTTATAATTTACCGCCAAAAATTTACTTGGCGATGAACATACATATATATTTTTTGCCAATTAGATGTTTCACTTGACATGAAGAAAACCCGTAGTCGAAAATCATTTGAAATTATGACCAGCTGATTCACCAAAGTCGATTTTTGTTAAGATTTAACAAATATATATCGAAACTTTGTTTGACTCAACTGCCCTTAATCACAGGCAAAATTTAATGCAGATGCAGAGTGCTTAGTATATTATTGTTCCGTCAGCAAATCTAATATGAACAGTACATGTAGTTTTTATCATGGTTTTCTTTGAAACTGTCTATATGCTGAAATTCAAGACACTACTCTTCTCTCATTCAAAGCGACATTCTTCTGTGTAACATATACATAATTTATCGTGTTTCTTAAATCTTACATCCGGACTATATCAACAACGCAAATAAGTCTAAAATGTAACGTGTATTTCTTCAGTTTAACATAGATTTAATACAAATCTATAAATATGAATATGCGAATTCGTTCCTCAGTCAGCATGTATGTGTTTCTTTTTGGATTATTCGAAGGTATTTAAACATCGTTTTTATGATTATCATAGTTTTTTTAAATTTTTGCTGCTATGTTGTGAATTCATTTTTAATAATATTTCACTTTAAATTTCTGTACGACACATCTAGATAAATAAAATGGATATTATAAAACCTAATGTGAGAAAAACAGATTTTTTAATACTGAAAAAAAATGAAATGGTTTGATATATATATTCAACAAAAAAAACACAACAACAATCAAAATAATTGATAATTAATCATAATAAGTTTTAAAAGCCATCAAACTTTAAAGAAACTTTAAAAATATTTCTGAATTAAACAAAAAGTACATTTCAGGTAGTTATGTTTCCGCTACCATGTGTTATTATTTGGATAAACAATCATATACAATACAACAAATGTCGTGTGAAGGGACATGTTGTGGGGACAATGGACAAGACGGAGAAATATGCTGTGGCGCTACTTGGTAAGTTGGCCTCCCTTTACTTATTCGTCTTATTCCCATATTGTCAGGGAATAGGTGCAATGTGGTATCTGTATAATTTTGCAGCGTACTTCATGTCAGTGTTATTATATTTCTCTATTCCTTCCTGTGATTCAATACTGTTAGCAATGAGAATTGAATACTAATTAAGCCGGTGCCTAGGGCATGTTTGTTTGTTATGTTGCTTTTTCGGCACACCAATACAGTTTACGTGCCAAAACAAGAAAGGTGATTCTGACTAACCTCGGGTGTTACAAAAATTAAAGCCATTAGCCAGGTGGTTCTAATAACCCCATTCCACTGACTGGTCAGTCAAAAACAGATAACTATAGACTCCTTTAAATTAATTCGAAAACCATTTAAAGACGCCTGGCGTTTCATCGCACAGGGTTTAACAGTGGTGGCATTTCTGTTTGCGAGCATGAGACATGTTGCAGTGTTCATTTTCTGACATGAACAGATTTAATAAGACCAGTTAAGCCATTACTTTCATAATATCCTTTTTATTTCAAACTATAACTTCATACGATGACATAATTTTAAATATTTCAGGTCTACTGGTTTAATCGCTGGTGTCTGTGTAGGTTGCATTGGTGTGATAGTAACCGCAGTTGCTGTATGTGTGTATGTTTGGTTGACGTTGAAGAAGAAACGTAAGTCTGGAATTGAGCCTCAATCAAATGGCAATGCGAACATAGAACTTCAGTTGAACAACAATCCTGTAGGTCATTCTAGAATAAGTATTAGAAACGTATCTCCCTGTAAGTATACATTTATGTATGTTTAAGTATGTGTTAAAATGTTTAGATCACTAGAGTGAAACTGTTCAATGATTATTTTTGACTGAACATTAAATTTTCATCAATTAAAACCTATTAATCTGTTATATGTTGAACAGGACACCGAGTTCATTAACTTAAGGGTTGTGTTGTTAAAATTTACGCTACAATTGTTTGAGTCATATCGTGCTGCTAATTATTTCTCTTATTTCTAACATTGAATACATTGTTGATTACATGCATATACAGTATGTCCCAAAAATGCGCTGTTAATTTAAAATGATTTACCTTGAATAATTTCATGTAATATAAACATCACATCTGCATGTTTTGTATATGAGCGAACATAAACATGTTACTATTTTTTATTTTAAAGCGCTGTCACATAACAGTCATGATATGCCGCCACCGTACAGTCCAAGTTTGACTAGACAAGCACATGGTCCAGGTTTGAATCCTACAAGACCAGTATCAGGTCACTCACAAACATCGCAAGTTTCGTGTATAAATGAACCTGACAGAATAGGAAAACCATCTCTACAGCCACCCCCATACACTGCACAAACAATGAGGTCACCGGCACGTGCTGGGCGACTAGCTCCGCATGTATACACGTTTCAACCATCACCGGCAAGAAGTCTTGCACCGTCAAGGGCTTGGTAGATAGTTTATACGAGTATATTGTACAAAAGTAGCAGTGTGCCTGTAACGGAGTTTATATAACTTTTATCATCAGATTACAGTAATAGAAAACTTCTAATAAATTACTATTTTGTTTCAATATTATGTTAATAGGAAGACCAGTTTTTGGCAATTGTTATAAAACAGCAGTAAGAAATCATTTTAAATTTGTTATCATTCAGCTATAGGGAAAATCATACTGTAGTTTCTCCCAACTGTGTGGCAAAGATACTTTCCTTTATGACATGTAATATTTTCCATAATCAAATGTATGTATTAAATCTGCTCCACATTGCCCCTTTACACGGACCAGACTCTATTAGCTGAAGATTCACATATCACCTTGAAAATAAATGCATTTTGAACTCTTATTTGGTTATAAATCGTACTCTATAGTCTGTCTTTCTGCCAGGTATGAAATAACAAAACGTGGTTGAATGATGAAAAAAACCTATCTTTGTTAACTAAAACAAGATTGTATTTGTGAAAAAAATGATTTGCCACCGCACGATACAGATTTCTACGAGGTTTTTAGCAATAAACATTGATTATTCAAAGCATAATTCTATTTGAAAGAGAACGGAAATTTTCCAAATAATTTCTGTGTGTGTTTTAGTTTTTATTTTAGCTCGGCGCCGGAAATTCCATATTTTCGAGATCTAAGCGACCATACCGGTCCACTCTAGAAGTCTAATCGGGGACGTCTTTTTCATGGCGATCTTCCTTATCCTGTTCTTCGTTCGTTGGAGGAAGAGACAATACTGGCAAAGCATTATGTTCCGTGACGGCAGCAAACAGGCGGTTAACATATAACGGCTCTTGTTAGCGCCACCATCCCGAGTTAGTCACGACAGGTAAACCAATCGTCTCTGGTACTTAAGACAACTTGACATTGACTTGCCGTGTGCCTTCTCCGCGACGTGCACGCCTCAGGAGGGATTTGGAGGAGAAATAATATTATATAATATATTATTAACCAGAGAAGCCATTTACACCGCAAAAGAAAATACAACATTTTTTGTAATAACTTTTTAGCTCACCTGAGCTAGCTAAGAGTGAGCTTTAAGGATCGTTGAATATCCGTCGTACGTCGTCCGTCCACACTTGTTCGTTAACACTCTAGCGGCCAAATTGCCTCAATCATCATCAAACTTTGTCAGGATGCTTGTCTCGGTAATAACTCGGATGATTTGGAACATTGGTCATCTTGGATGAAAAATAGGTCACAGGAGCTAAAAATAGAAAAAACCTTGTTAACACTCTAGTGGTCACATTTTTACTCAATCATTATCTAACTTGGTCAGGATGCTTGTCTAGGTAATTGCTCGGATAAAATTGAACATGGTCATATCGGATGAAAAACTAGGTCACAGAAGCTAAACATTAAATAACCTTGTTAATACTCTAGTGGTCACTTATTTAATTCAATTCTCACCAAACATGGTCAGGATGCTTGTCTAGGTAATTTCTTGGATGAGTTCGAACATCGGTCATCTCAAATGTTAAACTAGGTCACAGAAGCTTAAAATAGAAAAACCTTGTTAACAGTCTCGTGGTCACATTTTTAATTCAATTATCATCAAACTTGGTCAGCATGTCTAAGTTATTGCTCGCATGAGTTTGAATTGAACATGGGTTATCTCGGATGAAAATCAAGGTCATAAGAGCTAAAAATAGGAAAAGAAAACTTGTAACACTTAAGTTGTCACATTTGTGACACAATAGTCACAAAACTTGGCCAGGATGCTTGTCTTGGTAATTGTTTGGATAAAATTGAACATGGGTCATCTTGGATAAAAACTAGGTCACAGAAGCTAAACATAGAATAACCTTGTTCACACTCTAGTGTTCGCTTATTTATTTCAATTATCACCAAACTTGGTCAGCATGCTTCTAGAGGACGGATGAGTTCGAACATGGGTCATCTCAGATGAAAACCTAGGTCACAGGAGCTAAAAATAGAAAAAAAATGTATACACTCTAGTGGTCACATTTTTGACACAATAATCATCAAACTTGGTCATGATGCTTGTCTAGGTAATTGCTCGGATAAAATTTAACATAGGTCATCTTGGATGAAAAACTAGGTCGCAGAAGCTGAAAATGAAATAACATTGTTAAACAAAATAGAATAACATTGTTAACACTCTAGTGATCACACTTTTCGTTTTAATTGTCATCAAACTTGGTCAGAATGCTTGTATATGTAATTGCTCGGGTGAGTTTGAACAGTTGTCATCTCAGATGTAAAACTAGGTCACAGAAGCTGAATACAGAAAAACTTTGTTAACACTCTATTGGTCACCTTTTTAATTCAATTATCATCAAACTTGGTCAGCATGCTTGTCTAGGTAATTGCTCGCATGAGTTCAAACATGCGTTATCTCGGATGAAAAACTAGGTCACAGGAGCTAAAAATAGAAGAAAAAAAACATTTTTAACACTCTAGTGGTCACATGTTTTACTTAATTGCCATCAAACTTGGTCAGGGTGCTTGTCTATGTAATTGCTCGGATGGGTTTGAACATGGGTCATCTCAGATGTAAAACTAGGTCACAGAAGCTAAAATAGAAAAACCTTGTTAACACTCTATTGGTCACCTTTTTAACTCAATTATCATCAAACTTAGTCAGCATGCTTGCCTAGGTAATTGCTCGCATGAGTTCAAACATGGGTTATCTCGGATGAAAAACTAGGTCACAGGAGCTAAAAATAGAAAAAAAATTTTGAACACTCTAGTGGTCACAATTGTTACTTAATTATCACGAAACTTGGTCAGGATGCTTGTGTAGGTAATAGCTTGGATGAGTTTGAACATGGGTCATCTCGGATGGAAAACTAGGTCACAGGAGCTAAAAATAGAGAAAAAACACTCTATTGGTCACATTTTTTGACACAATCATCATCAAACTAAGTCAGCATGTTTGTCTTGTTACTTAATTATCACGTAACTTGGTCAGGATGCTTGTCTAGTTAATAGCTTGGATGAGTTTGAACAGGGGTCATCTCGGATGAAAAACTTTTTCACATTTGCTAAAAATATAATAAATTTGTTAACACTCTAATGGTCACATTTTTTATATAATTACCATCAAACTTAGATTCATGGTTAGGTAATTGCTCGGAATGAGTTAGAACAGGGGTCATCTCAAATGAAAAACTAAGTGACAGGAGCTAAATTTGAAAAAAAACTTGTTCACTATCTAGTGGCTACTGTTTTGATACAAATATCCTGGAAATTGGTCTGAAAGTTTGTTTTAATGATTTCTAGGTCAAGTTCATGGGTCATCTGGGGTCAAAAACTTGGTCACACCGCTCAAATATGGAAAAACCTTGTTTACACTTTAGCGGTCACATTTTTGACTCAATTGTGATTAAACTTGGTCAGGATGCTTTTCTAGGTAATTGCTCGGATAACTTGATGAACATGGGCCATCTCGGATCACAGGAGCTAAACATATAAAAAAATCTTGTTAACAATCTAGTGGCTACTGTTTTAATCCAAATATTCTGGAAATTGGTCTGAAAGTTTGTTTCGGTGATTTCTAGTTCAAGTTCGAATACGGGTCACCTGGGGTTAAAAAAACTAGGTCACACTGCTCAAATTTGGATAATCCTTGTTATCACTCTAGTGGTCATATTTTTGACTCACCTGTTATGAAACTTGGTCAGAATGCTTTTCTAGGGGAAATTGTTTAGATGAGTTCGATGGGTCAGGTGAGCGATCTAGGGCCATTTTTGCCCTCTTGTTTTATTTCTTTTTGCGAATAATTTCCATCATGAATCTCATGACTGGGTATAAAAATAATTTTAGAACTTTATCTACACATTATATTTGCTCCGACAGCGGTCGCAAATAGAAAATCGATCATTATGTTAAATTTCAGCTGAGAGGAGGAGTCAAATAAGAAAATTGTAAAATTAACACAATTAATATGCACCGACAACGGTTACACGTGTTATGTATGTCCGATATTTCACACAAACATTTTTGTTGTCCTTTAGGTCATATCATTGTGTTGCAAGAGCAAACGACAACGGTTGCATCAAGCAATTTACTAATATCTATATGATTAACAATTGAGTGTAATTTAAGCACTCCGTCACCCAGCATATAACATTTGTCCCAGTCATGACGAAGTGTTGTATGAAAGTTGACTCCTGAAATGTAAAACAAAGCACAGCAGAAAAAGGATTGCGGAGGATGGGAAATTAAAAACCTAGTTTAAGATTTTTACAAAAAAAAAATAAAAAAATATATGATCAGCAGCTTCATTTCTCATAGAGTTCCAGAACGAAAAGTCGAGCTGAACAAGCTTAATATTTTAAAAGATTGACTATATTGTATTATAATGCTGAATAACCAATATTTAGGAAAAAAAATCCGTTTGACACTTACCGCCTTGCCAATCCTATTTCAAAGGAATACCAATTGTGTTATATTATGTAATACATGGGTAATAAAATTTATCTTTAACACCCTGCTGTTTCAATTTAAATTACTGATGAAAAAGTCATTTAATGATACATTGAACACTTGAACAGAGGATTTTAGGTAATTGAATTATTAGTCCCGCTAATTTTGTATATCGTGTTATAGATATCAATTCACGTTTCAAGTTCTAATTGCTTTAATTCATCCCAATAATTCTGTTTTTCTGAGTGTCATAACTTGTAATCACGTTTTTGAAATCCTTCATTTACGTTAATTGAGTCTATCTTTATTGCGCTTTTGCCTTACGCAAAGCGCATGCGCAAAATGCAACATCGGTTGCTATGGAAAATCGTACAGTAAAAAAGGTCTATAGCAGTAGTATAACTATGGTAAATAAATGATAGATATGCAGCAGATTTGTGAAATAATTAACTAATTTGAAAATTTCAAAAATATGTCTGGAATGTTTAGTTTAATAGGAATATATAATCAAGTTTATTAACATTCCGTTTCTCTGATGGGAAAATGATAACGTTCTGAATAATTCAATTATAGCATTTGTTTGAGGAAATCGGAAAAAAGAACAAATTGCAATAAACGAGTTGAAATAAACGCATTGAAAAAAAAATCAAGAAGAATCTACTGTATTCTGCTAAATCTGTGGCACAAAACTTTATATGTTTGGGTCCGCCTGGGCTCCTTGCCATTGGTTCTTGTTGCTGGGTCATATGGGGGTTGCGTTCATTGAACGCCGCCTTTCCTTGTTGATCTTGTTTTTCATATTTTGGAAATCTAGAATGTTAGTGAACGAAACCGATAGGGGCATTTTAAATAATTATATGATTTTACGTATACACGATTTCAACTTCAGATAATCGGTATTGAAATTTTGATTCCTGCAACCAAAATTGTAATCTCCAGAAGTTGAAATTGTGAATTTTTGAGAATTCGTGAGTTCAGATAGTTTAACTTAAAAAATGATCAATTTGTGAAGTCAAAAGCAATAAGTGGTGAGATGGACATCACGAATACATGAAGCTGAAATGTCCCCATCGGTCTTTCATAATAAAATGGAATATGTTTGTTGCATGTAGCATTGTCATCATTATTAAGTCACTATAATGTATGACTGGTTGATAAAAAATGCCGTATTTTAATTGTTTGATTTCAATTTATCACGTCAAAGTTATTTAGATAAAATTATTTTCTATTTTATCTATCTTTATGGTATATTATGATATTCAAAGAGAAAATAATCCAGAATATAAAAAGAAATGATAAAATAAGCGCATGTTCACTGTTGCACAATAAAATGTCATGATAGACAAGTGTTTATTTCAAAAATATAGTTTATGCATTGTATTGCGTTGTTATAATGTAATGCAAATCAAAAATCTTTTCACAATTTCTTTGATGTTTTCTCTTTGAAAAAAAAACATGCTAGAACAAATAATGATTAT
The DNA here is from genome assembly GCF_026571515.1 of Ruditapes philippinarum. Lineage (NCBI taxonomy): Eukaryota > Metazoa > Mollusca > Bivalvia > Venerida > Veneridae > Ruditapes > Ruditapes philippinarum. The sequence continues at coordinate 42,349 of NW_026853586.1, read as the reverse complement.
ATATTGTGCTTGAAGACAGTTATGTTGTGCAAGAAAATCGGAGCACAATACAATTCAAAAATTAGATTTGTTTTAAATTAAGTATGTTTGAAATAACAATTTTCCGAGTTTTATAAAAGTATGTGAAACATATTAAGGTATATGCACATTTGTTAAATAAAGTGAAGTATCATTTAAACCGTGTTTGCTTAATTTCACATTAAGTATAGTAAAATACCTGATAGAGTATAGAATATTTTACAATAATCGGTTATCACAAATATTATACGTTAGATTTTTATCAATACAAAAGTATTTAGATATAAAACAAAGTAAACTTAAGACATGTATTGTATGTACTATTTAAAACATCACGCGGGGGGAGACGGACAAAACCCTTAAACGTCAAAACCACCAAACCTCAAAATTTTATAGAGTGGACAAAACCCCACACCTTCATTTTATAGAAGGGGCATAACCCCATTTCATTAAGTGGTCAATATGGCAGTTTCCAATTATGGAGAATTAAGCTCCGCCTACTGGAATGATCGATTCTCATATGGTATAAAAATTTGAACACCATAAATATTGTATAATTTCTGATTTCTGTATGTAAAAAGCAAATTCGGGAAAGGCTGTAGAAAGGTCGGTTTTAGAAATGTGACTCATTTTCTGTGCATGTTAATTACCAATTAACATATTTCAGGAAACAGTCCAATGCCCACTGTTTTGTCTACAGAAAGGCAAACCAATTTTACAGACTGATATTTATCAAGAATATGATTTCGTTTATTCAAATAAAATAAAGAGACTAATGTGATCCCAACATGTTGCAATCACAGATATTAAAAATTCATTAACACGTGTGATTGATATAACCATTGATGATAAGCTATCGGCGGATCAAGCATAGCCCCTTGATGTTTAGAAAATCGTTAAATCTCGCACAATATGTGGGCAATTTTTAAGACTAAAATCCTTTTTATATTTTTAAATAATTTTTAAAGCGACACAGTCGCAATTCAAGGAATGATACAGGTACGAGGGCTAATGAAAATGTTCTCCATGTTTATTAAACTTTGGATAGAAACATAACTAGATTTCATGAAATCATTTAATCTTATAAATAAAGTTTAAGGCCCCATCCCCTCCCCCAACCCCCTTTTTTCAAATTAGTTCATGTATAGACTATGTACTTCAAAGAATATTTCTTCCAATTTTTATAATTTTACAATAAAAAAACAATATGAAATGCTATTTTCATAATTTTAAAGAGTTGTTGGAGAATGAATTTCAACTCAGCTGACCTATAAACAGTCGGCTAATACAGAAAACTATTGTGAAGGTTTGTGGTTAGCTCGTTAAATCAATGTTTACTTCACTTCAGAGTTGATCGTAACCTCTAATTTCTTTTCAAAATTCTAATTTGTTTAGTTCCCTCCCATTGCTTTTTGTTTAAAGCATATGCATTATTTTGCTTTAGAACCATACATCGCTTTTCGTGGAACGATACTAACGTACAACATTGGAGGTTCCATGATAATAGCCGTACGAGTATGACCACATCTGTGCATGTCTCATAATTCAAGATTTCACCATTTTCATGTTTAAATGTGAACAAATGATATCAAAGATCAAACCCGACACTTTTTAGGTGCCAAGTCGGTGCTTGGGACGTGAAAGGAAGCTTTCAATTATCACTTCCGTCCATGCGTTCACTGTATGCCGTCTATCCTTACTTTCTGTATTTCCACCATGTTGAACAAAGAGAAAGTCCACACTCCATCAGAAGTTATAATGGTTCATTTAGATGGTGATGATTTGCTTACTTGAAGTTTTTACAAGCTCAGGTAAAAGGTAGGGGAGAATAGAACCAAAATGAACATAACTCGGATGCAGAAGTGATATGGTATGAAATACTACAAAGTACACCTACTTGGCGATCATAAAGTAAACGGAGCAATAGAAGAGATGCACCGTATGTGAATGCCAGTTGACGGCAAGACATTTCATAAACGGCAGACACTGATTAGAAGATAAGGAAGACGGCATATTTCTGTCAAACATATCACATTCTTCGAGATGAAACATGCACATGGAAATGACTGGAATTTTCCGGATTAATTTGTAAATTTTATTGTTGCGGAATTCACGCTGTCTTCAATTTTGGTCCTTCATTGTTCAATTCATCTCTCACTATTGAAAGTATGAGATATTGTATAACTTAGATGAAAGATCGTTTACAATACAATTTTTTATTTACACAATCTGTCTGTGATTTTATAGAAACATTATATTCAACTCGTACAAAATACTTTTCATAGTAATGTGACTGAAGAGAAGGTTATATTAACATTGAAGCAAATGTCGATACAACTGGTGCTATTCAAAACGTCCAGGAGGCTCTGAAAACAATCGCAGACTGGGTTGGATTGAGTGTAATCATGAGGCTTTAAAAGCGGAATTTAGTCTTCAACATAACATCCTGGAATCAATGATCTAAAAGGGCAGCACTGATGTGAAGTAAAGTGCAATTGTTTATAGTCGTAGTAAAATAAATAAATAAATTAAGTAAGTCAATGTGTAGATATTCTACAAACAGCTCGATTTACTATAATTTCTATGTTAATGTTTTACATACTACGAAAAGGAAATTGTACTCGTACACTTGGTTGCTAACTAGTGCCTTAAAATATGTGTTCGGGACGTTTGCCTCAACGTTTCCGTTATCGAATAACATCTTTTAAACATTATTATGATTGGAATGCTTTTTTATGTGGTACAATGTAGGAGTTGGTATTATTATAATTGAAGGCTTATAATAAGTTGTTTTGGTAATCACAAAAACAGGCTCTCTAAATAGATTTTGAGTTTCTTGTATTGGATGTTCTGTTACGTGTGCCAAGAAATAATTATCAGGCAAAGTTACTTAACCAGGATATAGCAATTGCATGATTAAGAGAAAAGTACGCAATTATATGATAAAAACAATGAAAACAAATTGAAATGTAACAAGAAAAGCTATGTTACAACAAAACCTTTTTATCAACCCTCATTTATCGAAAGACATAGAGCTGTAGAAATTATTCATAGTTGGTGGTACTGCATAGCGGATAGGAAATACGAGTGTAATGTGATAAAGGTAAGTAGGTTTATACAGGAATATTTATTCATTCTTATTTATTTTTTGTATAATTCAGAATGTGGTGAATGATTATGATGTGATATGTACTGAAAATAATATAGACCGAGGCGAGACTATTAATGTTTCAGTACATAATTACATATCACATTGCATTCACCATCTAATAAGTTCATATGTGTTTCATTGTTCGAGTTAAAAATAAGCTTATATGACTGGTCAACCTTCAAATGAATACGACGAAATGCGTTGTTATTTTCTGCTAATTAACTATTTCAATCACTGCGCCGATCGGTTGTCAAGGTTAGTGTAAGACTCAAACATTTACTTGAGAAAATATTAAAATTTGGATTATTTTAGTAACTGTGTTTACCTTTTTCATCGTTGTCTTGGTTCGTGGGGAACAGTAACGACGTAATATAGTATAAACTGTATTTGCATAAAAGAAATAGTTCCTTTTTTGCATCGCACTAAACAAAAGGAGATAAATTCTAGAAGACGGATTTTCATCATTGATTAATTGACCTGGTGAGCAAGCGCTGTAGGAGCACATTTTGTCTCGGAGCACATTTGTCTTACGTAAGACCGATGCGGTCGTATTTGTCCCACATGAGACAAATGGGACCTCAAATGTCTACCCAAAAAAACTCATTTGTGTGACAAATGTGCTCCGATTAAGTTTTTTAAGGGACAAGAAAGCACATTTGTCTCATGTATTTTAAGGGATAAGAAAGCACATTTGTCTCATGTCATTTTTATGAATTATTTGTCACATATTTCCCCACGGCAGAAATTCTTTTTTTAGAATCGAGATTCGCCGTTTTACCTCAAGTGTAATCATCAATAGGGTTGCTTGTGCTTTCTTTATGAAAAACTAAAGTGAACTATTTATTATAATATCTCTAATTCAAGAAATTGATTGTCTTAACCTGAAGGCGTACACTGAAACATACTAAATCACGTTCACGATGGTACAATGGTGACAGTGCGATGGCACGATGATACGTTGATGAAAACGCGATGGTGCGATGGTGAAAACACGATGGTACGAACGTGAAACAACGATTGTACGATGGTGAAACAACGATTGTACAATGGTGAAACAACGAGGGCTCGATGATGAAAACACGATGGTGCGATGGTGAAAACACGATGGTACGAACGTGAAACAACGATTGTACGATGGTGAAACAACGAGTGTACGATGGTGAAACAACGAAGGCTCGATGATGAAAACGTGATGGTACTATGGTGAAAGACGATGTTACGATGGTGAAAATACGATGGTACGATATGATGAAACTGCGATGGCATGATGATGAAAACGCGATATTATTTTCTCTATCGTCGTGATTTCACCATCGTGTCATCGTGTTTTAATCATCGTACCATCGTACCATCTCTATTTCACCTTTGTACCATTGTGCATAGCTGTTCAGGGAGACAAAAATGTTACTTATGTCCAAACGGAACACCGTAATCGGTTGATATTGAATGATACAATATCGTGACTCGGTTCGCATCTCGCCGAAATCTCGCGTCTCGCGATTTCTCGCGTCTCGCCTCGCATCTCGTTCGTCGAGACAAGAAATTGATTCCAGGTCATATACCGCTAAGTAGTATTCCCTTTATAGTCTACATAAAATCACTTAAAGGCCCATTATGCCTGAGAAATGCTTTTATTTGTATTCCTCAAAAGCTTTTTATTTTTGGTATACTTTTATTGCTCCAAAAAAATACTCATTGGCTAATTACCTGAAGCATTTTTTCATCTGCTTCTTTAAGTAGTTTGTACTTTGTTTACATTTTGCTACTTTTATGACGCATTATTTCACATTTATCGCGAATTTCTTTTGGTTTATAAGCATCTGACATCCTCAGAAATCATTATTTGAATATTAATAAATTCATACTTGCCCTATCTAAATAAGTTAAAATTTATATTCATTTCTGAAATTTCGTGGTACATTGCGACATTGCGAGATCATTACAATATCGTTCCTCACTTCGTGACTCATCGGAATGTCGCGTCTCGCCTGATTCTGAGTGGCCCGATATTCCATAAATATGGCATTAACCGGATTATTATAGGAACTCATGCATGTTGTAAGTGCTTTTTCAATGGCGGATCTGAAAGCCGCAATTCTTGGAAAATGACGATTTTAATTCATATATTTCTAATGAAAACAAAATACGTGTGTAATGGTATTCTTATTTTCTTCCAAAGATCATTTAAGGGCCTCCGTGGCCGAGTGATTTTAAAAAACCACTTGCCAATAACCGGTAGGTTCGACACATACACGTGGCGTCGAACTATTCATGCGAGGATCCCGGTCAGGGTCAAAATGCGGAATACATATCCGCGTGCGGAAATAGTATCGCGTGGCCACGGAAAAGCTATCGTGTGCGCACGTAATAAATAAGAAAATTCTATGTCCCCTTTATGCCACCGTAGATACTACCTTGTTTTTGCTAAGAATATTTCCAGTGCCATAAATCATCCATAAAACCTGAAGCATTGAAAATAAACGTATCACAATTGATAACGATAAGAATAGACTTGCTGCATATGTGTTTAGGTTCTGGATGCTGCACTTGTAGAAATTTTCATTGTGACATGCAGAACAGGGATATTCTTTAATTTAATACATGACTCCTATGCAGAGGCAGGAAGTTTTTGACTGACCGGAAGTGACCTAAAACGGTATTATAAATACAGAAGACACAGAACAATGGCTGGTAACCGGAATACAGATGGGTATAGTTATTACCTTTTAAGAATTTTATGGGAAAATGTGAGACTAATGTGCTTCGAGTGTCCTTTCTATTTTGTGTCGAACACATCTGTCTCATTTCCAATTTGTCGTAAATATGAATGTTTACGAACACATCGGTCACACTTCGTGAGACAAATGTGCTCCGAGACAAATGTGCTCCTACAAAGCGCGTTGTCCTGATGTAAAACTTAAATATCTGTGTAGGTGTATGCAAAACTTAAAGTGACTTTGTCCAAAAGTATAACTTAATATGTTGAGTGTACAGTTAAAAGTCAAAATAATCTTAACCATGATACGTGATTCGCGGGACATTGTATAATTATCGTACCGAATATACGTATCGGTGACTTAAAAAAAAACATAAAAAGGAAGCGGCAGTCGTTTTATATCATACTTCTTTTATTTTTATTTCAAATATTGGTCAGTGACCATTATGATAGAGCATATTTCAATCACAACATACAACGTTCAAATTTCACAAAAAGTGACACCAAGAAGAGCTAAAAGCCATTACGTTATCCCGCCTTTTTACGTTTACACATCATTCTTTCATTCTTTAGAAATATGAAATATTATGTTAAAAACTGAGTTATACAGATGACGTTACCATGACTATTCGTGTTTATGAAGGTGAATATTTTTCCAGACCATACATTTTATTAGTTAAGCATGGAGCTTTGTAAACGTAAATCATTATAACGATCCTATTAAATATAAATGAATTTTAACCGTAGTCTACAAACACGGCACAATTGCCACGCCAATAATGGTCAAATTATCATAAAATAATCACCCCTTGAGCATCAAGAACAAAATTGCTATCCAGCAGCCGTTTACAATATAAAATATACACAAGGTATATAACTCGCCGTAGCGTTTTTCCCCGACCACAGTCAAAATTTTGCTCTCGTTGTTTTTTAAAATAAGACATATTTTCATACTTAAACGCGTAAACATAGCACAATTGATATAATGTTCAGTAACCGTTAAAAATTTTGATCCATCTATCATCATTTACGATAAATGAATTATCAAACGTAAAAAAACTACCTTAAAATTCCCAGGTCGACATATTTTGTGTCAACGAAATTTCCAAAATCATCACCAGTAAACATATGTTTAGCTGCTTGCCATTGGTAAGAAAGAATTTCATATACATCATCGACTAGGATAGGTTTATGTGGATAAAGCTCAATGAAGAGCCGGTGAGAGCATTGTGCGGCGTCGTTATGTTGATTGATTGATTTTCTTTAGACCGGGCGGTCAAGGATAACCTACGAAAGTGCAAACACTTATTTCCAGTAGGGTCCTTACCTCAGCATACTGTAGAGACAGCTATGAGATACAAGGGAATCCGGGAACCAGTCCCTAGATTCCTTGGTTCTTTTACATGCCCAGTGTATAGCACTGATGCATGCACAGGTTACCTGGGTTTCGTACCAGTAAACCTCTAGTTAGGTGGGAAACAAAAATCCCAAGGGTGTTACCCAGGATCGAACCCGGAACCTCAGGAGTGACAGTCAGTGGTCTAACCAACTGAGCTATCGCGCCACCTATGTTGCTCAAACCGCTTTCTTAATCACATATTTCAATTTTATTTCAGAATTCCCACGGTCTATACAATGGACATGAACATAAGTGGTGTCAACAGGGACAATAGGTCGTTGATTGATATAGATGATACTAGCAGCACGTTCGACAGGACAACCAACTTGTACGATTATTATTATAATTACACTAATTACATAAATGATACGGCTTATATGTCAAGTGCTTTAGATTTGATCACCATCATACTTTGTGTGTTTGGAATGGCTGCAAACTGCTTGTCTATCGTATTGGTGGCTAGGATCCATCAGATATTGACTACTCATTTAAAACTGATCATCAGTTTATGTGTGTCCGATGCACTTATTCTCGTTACGAATTTGTTGAAAACAATATACCTCATGACGGAAGGGTCAAATATTTGTGCCAACCTTACAGGAAGATTAATAATAAGCCTAGCACTTATTGCAACGCTTTTAAATCTATTTGGAATCGCATGTGATCACTACTTTGCAATAGTAAAACCATTAACGTACAGAGCCAAGATGTCTTCATTTCGTGCTAACTGTGGTATACTTATAATCTGGATTTTAAGTTCTGTTGGAGTTGGAATTGAAGTTGTGCATGGTATTATAATAGACAGGAGGGTACATGAAACATTGTGTCACGTGATAGCTTTCGATGATATCAATATCGATACTGTCATTGTTATTATTATTATTCTTGTCTTGGTTGTAATTTGTTTTATTTACGTCAGAATTTACATTCAAATTCATTTACGTAAATCATTACGTAGCAGACTGAAGCATAATCAGACTGACTCGAGCACTATAAAGGCTCTAATCACGACATCAATATTCGTCGGCACATTCATACTCTTCTGGACGCCTATTGGAATTTTCAATATAGTATTGTATAGTCACGTGATAGAAAATCTAGAATTGGATGACATAAGTCAGATTGGTGATACATTATATGTTGTTTTATTGTTAAATGCCATCGCAGATCCTATAATATATACCTTTCGTTTGCCACAAGTCCAAAAGAAATGTATGTTCTCAGTTGCCACGCGCACGTCAACAAGAAGAACTAGATCAACTTTTGAGATGATCATATGAAAAAACAGACGACAGTTACTCATAGATGAATTGTTTTGTTTCTATACGACTGGTTGTTTCTTAAGATTGATTGGAAACGGTAATTTTATCTGTTACATGCATTTAAGGTTAGATACTTTCACAAGGTTATTGTAATGTGTATATATAAAGACACCATGTCTTAAAAACCTAATATTCTAGATCGTTTATGACTGAATTATAGATATTGGTGTTCGGATTTATTTTCTTAGTTAGACCATTTTGTACTATTCTAGATAGTTTTTAGAATAAAATTCTACAAAAAGTTGTTTTTATTTATCAGTTGTTTCAAACAAAATGGCGTCGTCAATGTGTTGAATTGAAAATACCAAGGGAGGAAATAAGAACGGCGAGTGCATTGTTGGGAAATATATCACGCTTCCGGCCTTCTTTGTTTATATTAGAGAAATCTCCGATAGTGTTAGAATGTTATTTTGATTTTAAAACTATGTATTTATTTCGGGATTACTTTTATAATTTCACAGGATGTGAAAACAGGCTGCTTTCCGCAACTCGAACTAGGGACCCAGAATATCGTTCTGCAATTCCATCGATTCCACTCCCTCAATGATAAGGAAACAATTATAAACCGTGACATTCTTCATTTCTTTATTGTTATTTGTTCTCGATTTCTGAAGGTTACAGAAAAGACCTCGAAATAACTTCGAAGCTAAGTTCCATCATATCATAATGTCACAAGGACGAGAGAACTGTACAGCCTGACTGGACATAGAACACGCAACCTTGGAATATTGTACCGCAGCACTACTGACATATCTATTTTCTCCGACAGTTCTTTATTCTGACAATAATATCATAATAATTATCATCATTTTCAAACTTACAATTTTTTTATTATTTGAATTTAATTACTAGGCTTAAGTATTATCATTATCGTCATAATTATCAATCATCATCCTCAACAAAAATAATAACAAAATTTAACACTTGTCTAAAGCAGGTGGTATTTAGCTGGAAAACAGCTTAATATTCAAGATAGTAATCAATTATGCTGAACAAAATTTACTATTCAGTTCATTTGATAATATTACAGGAACAGAACAGAGTTTATTTCATAACTTGCACGCACATAGGAACATCGTTATAACAAGCATTTTGAAACACATGTTTTACAATACATAAAGAAAAAAATCAATACTGAGCAATGGGATATTTAAAACATACAATGCAAAACATCACATCCATTTATCAATTATATATTTATATCTGGACATTACTTCTGTAAATAATTAAAGGAGAGCACTAAGTTTAAGCGGAGAACACACTATAACGTCGCATTTAATCGAATTTGTTTGACAAAATATTTACTCAATATAATATAAAGAACACCACAGTATATACAATCAAAACAACGTCATAATACTATTGAAGACTTCTAGAGTTATCATTTCGTCTGATGTTTGCCTTTTAAAATAATAAAATAAGTTTGTAAGTACTTTATGGCTTTTAGATTGTAGTAATTCTATAACTTTGGCCATACTAGGCCGAATGTAAAAATAACGCTGCGTAGATTTTCATAAGCATTGCATTTTAAAACAAAATGATACTCGTCTTCGAGCTCGTAAGCATCACCGAATTGACACGTTCTTTCGTGACTTTCCACACGGCATTGACCATGCCTTCCGCACTGTTCTGTTTTGATAATATTACAGGGAGATTTTGTGATATTGTTATCAACACAAGAGATTACTTTTATTTTTTTATATCTAATTCACGTCATAGCACAAATGGTCTGAAGTCAAGCAAAGGAGTCAGGCATACTTATAGCTCAAAAAATCAAACAATAATTTTAGATCATGTAACTATATCAATAGATTTTGCAACTTAAATATGCTCAAGAATGTTCTAAATTTGCTAGAACACATCACAGAGTTGTCACTCGTTATGATGTCTGCTCACTTGCTTGCAAGGCGTACTCATTTGCTCTAAGTCCTTTAAATTTACAAGCTTCTTTCAATAAGGCAGGCATTTATCCATTCAAGAACTCGTCCTCTATGGTTGAACTTTTAAAAAGTAAAATCAAACCATCTGAACTTTACATAGTTGATGATGAAGTGACAGCATCAGGAGATCACAAAAAATCTGAAACAGCAGAAAATAACTTTTTTGATAAGAAAGGTGGTGATGTACATATAAAAATCATGAAGAAAAAACGTAAAAGCATTAATAGTATTGTTGGTGGAAAAGCATTGGAAGGTGAAACTGTAGAAAAAATGAAAAAATACATTGATGAAAGTAACAGTAAAATTAGTTCAAATGATCCTAAAAAGAAAAAAACTTAAACTCCTAAGAACAAAAAGAATTCAGCCACCAGCTTCAATCTTCAAATAAATGATAAATAAAAGCCAGGTCCATCCAAACAAAACATTGAACTTTCTGAAAAATCAGACCTCTCTGATAGTGAAAATGAATCCGAAATACCTGATGAAGATAAGTGTTGCCAATGTCATCAATATTATGTAGACAAGCATTCCCATGGTGCAATAGAATTCACCCACTGGGCACAGTGTGATAATGCTACTTGTTCCCATTGGGTTCACCTTAAATACTGCTCTCCAGTCCGTGTTGTGAGAAAGAATACAGTGTTCTACTGCAACTGTTGTTTATAGCATGTCAACACTGGGCCACCATACTTAATACAGCCTCGTTTTGAGATTTATCTCGAGTTATCGAGAATTCAAGACGCCATTTTGGAAATCCTTTTTTGACAGTTGTTATATTTTTTGAAAATATTTTTTATTCGTTATTTCATTGATTGTTAACAATTAAAAAACTTAAAGAGAATATATTTATGGATTCAATGATGTATTTAGAATAAAGGTGAGTCTTTTTTCCATTTGTTGTTTTTGCATTTTATTGTTACATTATCGAGAACCGAATATTTCAGGATACACATATTGCAAAATTAACACAATTAATATGCACCGACAACGGTTACACGTGTTATGTATGTCCGATATTTCACACAAACATTTATGTTGTCCTTTGGGTCATATCATAGTGTTACGACAACGGTTGCATCAAGCAACTATTCGATTAGCAATTGACTGTAATTTTAGCACTCCGTCACCCAGCATATAACATTTGTCCCAGTAATGACGAAGTGTTGTGTGATAGTTGACTCCTGAAATGTGAAACAAAGTACAGCAGAAAAAAAGGTTGCGGAGGATGGAAAACTAAAAACCTAGTTTAAGATTTTTACAAAAAAAATTAAAATATGATCAGCGGCTTCATTTCTCATAGAGTTCCAGAACGAAAAGTTGAGCTGAACAAGCTTAATATTTTAAAAGATTGACTATATTGTATTATAATGCTGAATAACCAATATTTAGGAACAAAATCCGTTTGACACTTAGCGCCTTGCCAATCCACTTTCAAAGGAATACCAATTGTGTTATATTATGTAATACATGGGTAATAAAATTTATCTTTAACACCCTGCTGTTTCAATTTAAATTACTGATGAAAAAGTCATTTAATGATACATTGAACACTTGAACAGAGGATTTTAGGTAATTGAATTATTAGTCCCGCTAATTTTGTATATCGTGTTATAAATATCAATTCACGTTTCAAGTTCTAATCGCTTTAATTCATCCCAATAATTCTGTTTTCTGAGTGTCATAACTTGTAATCACGTTTTTGAAATCCTTCATTTACGCTAAATGAGTCTATCTTTATTGCTCTTTATTGCGCTTTTGCCTTACGCAAAGCGCATGCGCAAAATGCAACATCGGTTGCTATGGAAAATCGTACAGTAAAAAAGGTCTATAGCAGTAGTATAACTATGGTAAATAAATGATAGATATGCAGCAGATTTGTGAAATAATTAACTAATTTGAAAATTTCAAAAATATGTCTGGAATGTTTAGTTTAATAGGAATATATAATCAAGTTTATTAACATTCCGTTTCTCTGATGGGAAAATGATAACGTTCTGAATAATTCAATTATAGCATTTGTTAAAGGAAATCGGAAAAAAGAACAAATTGCAATAAACGAGTTGAAATAAACGCTTTGAAAAAAAATCAAGAATCTACTGTATTCTGCTAAATATGTGGCACAAAACTTTTGGAAATCTAGAATGTTAGTGAACAAAAGAAAGATAGGGGCATTTTAAATAATTATATGATTTCACGTATACACGATTTCAACTTCAGATAATCGGTATTGAAATTTTGATTCCTGCAACCAAAATTGTAATCTCCAGAAGTTGAAATTGTGAATTTTTGAGAATTCGTGAGTTCAGATAGTTTAACTTAAAAAATGATCAATTTGTGAAGTCAAAAACAATAAGTGGTGAGATGGACATCACGAATACATGAAGCTGAAATGTCCCCATCGGTCTTTCATAATAAAATGGAATATGTTTGTTGCATTTAGCATTGTCATCATTAATAAGTCACTATAATGTATGACTGGTTGATAAAAAATGCCGTATTTTAATTGTTTGATTTCAATTTATCACGTCAAAGTTATTTAGATAAAATTATTTTCTATTTTATCTATCTTTATGGTATATTATGATATTCAAAGAGAAAATAATCCAGAATATAAAAAGAAATGATAAAATAAGCGCATGTTCACTGTTGCACAATAAAATGTCATGATAGACAAGTGTTTATTTCAAAAATATAGTTTATGCATTGTATTGCGTTGTTATACTTTACATACCTCTAGGTCTGTTATTCGTGGATTTAATGTAATGCAAATCAAAAATCTTTTCACAATTTCTTTGATGTTTTCTCTTTGAAAAAAAAAAAACATGCTAGAACAAATAATGATTATATGATGTGCTTGAAGACAGTTATGTTGTGCAAGAAAATCGGAGCACAATAAAATTCAAAAATTAGATTTGTTTTAAATTAAGTATGTTTGAAATAACAATTTTCCGAGTTTTATAAAAGTATGTGAAACATATTAAGGTATATGCACATTTGTTAAATAAAGTGAAGTATCATTTAAACCGTGTTTGCTTAATTTCACATTAAGTATAGTAAAATACCTGATAGAGTATAGAATATTTTACAATAATCGGTTATCACAAATATTATACGTTAGATTTTTATCAATACAAAAGTATTTAGATATAAAACAAAGTAAACTTAGACATTGTATTGTATGTACTACTTAAAACATCACGCGGGGGGAGACGGACAAAACCCTTAAACGTCAAAACCACCAAACCTCAAAATTTTATAGAGTGGACAAAACCCCACACCTTCATTTTATAGAAGGGGCATAACCCCATTTCATTAAGTGGTCAATATGGCAGTTTCCAATTATGGAGAATTAAGCTCCGCCTACTGGAATGATCGATTCTCATATGGTATAAAAATTTGAACACCATAAATATTGTATAATTTCTGATTTCTGTATGTAAAAAGCAAATTCATGAAAGGCTGTAGAAAGGTCGGTTTTAGAAGTGTGACTCATTGTCTGTGCATGTTAATTACCAATTAACAGATTTGAGGAAACAGTCCAATGCCCATTGTTTTGTCTACAGAAAGGCAAATCAACTTTACAGACTGACATTTATCAGGAATATGATTTCGAATAATTCAAATACAATAAAGAGACTAATGTGATCCCAACATGTTGCAATCACAGATATTAGAAATTCATTAACACGTGTGATTGATATAACCATTGATGATAAGCTATCGGCCGATCAAGCATAGCCACTTGATGTTTGGAAAATCGTTAAATCTCGCACAACATGTGGGCAAATTGTTAAGACTAAAATCCTTTATATATTTTTTAATAATTCTCAACGCGAGACGGTCACAATTCAAGGAATGATACAGGTACGAGGGCTAATGAAAATGTTCACCATGTTTATTAAACTTTGGATAGAAACATAACTAGATTTCATGAAATCATTAAATCTTATAAACAAAGTTTAAGGCCCCACCCCCCCCCCCCCCACAACCCCCTGTTTTACAAAGTAGTCCATGTGTAGATTATGTACTTCAAAGAATTTTTTTTTTCATATATTTTTTTTAAAATTTTATAATATAAAACATTATAAAATGCTATTTCATCATTTTAATTTGAAAGAGTTGTTTGAGAATGAATTTAAACTCAGCTGACCTATAAACAAAATAAAAAAATATTGTTAAGGTTTGTGGTTAGCTCGTTAAATCAATGTTTTCTTCACTTCAGAGTTGATCATAACCTCTGATTTCTTTTCAAAATTCTATTTTGTTTAGTTCCCTCCCATTGCTTTTTGTTCAAAGCATATGCATTCTTTTGCTTTAGAACCATACATCGCTTTTCGTGGAACGATACTAACGTACAACATTGAAGGTTCCATGATAATAGCCGTACGAGTATGACCACATCTGTACATGTCTCATAATTCAAGATTTCACCATTTTCATGTTTAAATGTGAACAAATGATATCAAAGATCAACCCCGACACTTTTTAGGTGCCAAGTCGGTGCTTGGGACGTGAAAGGAAGCTTTCAATTATCACTTCCGTCCATGCGTTCACTGTATGCCGTCTATCCTTACTTTCTGTATTTCCACCATGTTGAACAAAGAGAAAGTCCACACTCCAGCAGAAGTTATAATGGTTCATTTAGATGGTGATGATTTTCTTACTTGGAGTTTTTACAAGCTTAGGTAAAAGGTAGGGGAGATTAGAACCAAAATGAATGTAACTCGGATGCAGAAGTGATATGGTATATAAAGGACTTGGATTTTCTGGATTAATTTGTAAATTTTATTGTTGCGGAAATTCTAGCTTCCTGCATTGTTCATTGAGTCCTTAGATATTGTACAGCTTAGATGATAGATCGTTTAAAATACTATTGTATATTAACACAATCTGTCTGTAACTTTATTGAAACATTATGTTCAACTCGTACAAAATACTGTTCATAATAATGTGACTGAAGATAAGGTTATATTAACATTGAAGCAAATATCGATAACAACTGGTGCTATTCAAAAAGGTCAGAACCCGGAAGCTCTGAAAACAACAGTGTAAATTGCAGACTGGGTTGGATTGAGTGTAATCATGAGGCTTTAATAGCGGAATTTAGTCTTCAACATAACATCCTGGAATCAATGATCTAAAAGGGCAGCACTGATGTGAAGTAAAGTGCAATTGTTTATAGTCGTAGTAAAATAAATAAATAAATTAAGTAAGTCAATGTGTAGATATTCTACAAACAGCGCTATTTCCTATAATTTCTATGTTAATGTTTTACATACTACGAAAAGGAAATTGTACTCGTACACTTGGTTGCTAACTAGTGCCTTAAAATATGTGCTCAGGTCGTTTACCTCAACGTTTCCGTTATCGAATAACATCTTTTGAACATTATTATGATTGGAATGCTTTTTTATGTGGTACATGGTAGGAGTTGTTATTATTATAATTGAAGGCTTATAATAAGTTATTTTGGTAATCACAAAAAACAGGCTCTCTAAATAGATTTTGAGTTTCTTGTATTGAATGTTCTGTTACGTGTGCCAAGAAATAATTATCAGGCAAAGTTACTTAACCAGGATATAGCAATTGCATGATTAAAAGAAAAGTACGCAATTATATGATAAAAACAATGAAAACAAATTGAAATGTAACAAGAAAAGCTATGTTACAACAAAGCCTTTTTATCAACCCTCATATATCGAAAGACATAGAGCTGTAGAAATTATTCATAGTTGGTGGTACTGCATAGCGGATAGGAAATACGAGTGTAAGATGTGATAAAGGTAAGTAGGTTTATACAGGAATATTTATTCATTCTTATTTATTTTTTGTATAATTCAGAATGTGGTGAATAATTATGATGTGATATGTACTGAAAATAATATAGACCGAGGCGAGACTATTAATGTTTCAGTACATAATTAAATATCACATTGCATTCACCATCTAAGAAGTTCATATGTGTTTCATTGTTCGAGTTTAAAAAAAAGCTTATATGACTTGTCAACCTTCAAATGAATACGACGAAATGCGTTGTTATTTTCTGCTAATTAACTATTTCAATCACTGCGCCGACCGGTTGTAAAAGTTAGTGTAAGACTCAAACACTTACTTAAGAAAATATTAAAATTTGGATTATTTTAGTAACTGTGTTTACCTTTTTCGTCGTTGTCTTGGTTCGTGGGGAACAGTAACGACGTAATATAGTATAAAATGTAATTGCATAAAAGAAATAGTTCCTTTTTTGCATCGCACTAAACAAAAGGAGATAAATTCTAGAAGACTGATTTTCATCATTGATTAATTGACCTGGTGAGCAAGCGCGTTGTCCTGATGTAAAACGTAAATATCTGTGTAGGTGTATGCAAAACTTAAAGTGACTATGTCCAAAAGTATAAATTTATGGTGAGTGTACAGGTAAAAGTCAAAATAATCTTAACCTTTGTCGTAATTGTATCATACCAATAACTCACGTGACTCGCGGGAACTTGTAAAAATATCCTACGGAATATACGTATTGGTGATTAAAAAAACATAAAAAGAGTTCTGCTGTCGTTTTATATTATAGTTCTTTTTTATTTTATCATAAACTTTTTATTTCAAATATTGGTCAGTGGCCATTATAATAGAGCATATTTCAGTCACAACATACAATGTTCAAATTTCACAAAAACTGACATCAAGAAGAGGTAAAAGCCATTACGTTATCCCGACTTTTTACGTTTACGCCTAATGGTTCATTCTTTAGAAATATGAAATATTATGTTAAAAAACAGAGTTATACAGACGACGTTACCATGACTACGTATTCGTGTTTATGAAGTGAATATTTTTCCAGACAATACATTTTATTAGTTAAGCATGGAGCTTTGTAAACGTAAATCATTATAACGATCCTATTAAATATAAATGAATAATAACCGTATTCTACGAACACGACACATTTGCCATGCCGACAATGGTCAAATTATCATAAAATAATCACCCCTTGAGCATCAAGAACAAAATTGCTATCCAGCAGCCGTTTACAATATAAAATATACACAAGGTATATAACTCGCCGTAGCGTTTTTCCCCGACCACAGTCAAAATTTTGCTCTCGTAGTTTTTTAAAATAAGACATATTTTCATACTTAAACGCGTAAACATAGCACAATTGATATAATGTTCAGTAACCATTAAAACTTTTGATCCATCTATCATCATTTACGATAATGAATTATCAAACGTAAAAAAACTACCTTAAAATTCCCAGGTCGACATATTTTGTGTCAACGAAATTTCCAAAATCATCACCAGTAAACATATGTTTAGCTGCTTGCCATTGGTAAGAAAGAATTTCATATACATCATCGACTAGGATAGGTCTATGTGGATAAAGCTCAAAGAAGAGCCGGTGAGAGCATTGTGCGGCGTCGTTATGTTGATTGATTGATTTTCTTTAGACCGGGCGGTCAAGGATAACCTACGAAAGTGCAAGCACTTATTTCCAGTAGGGTCCTTACCTCAGCATACTGTAGAGACAGCTATGAGATACAAGGGAATCCGGGAACCAGTCCCTAGATTCCTTGGTTCTTTTACATGCCCAGTGTATAGCACTGATGCATGCAAGGGTTACCTGGGTTTCGTACCAGTAAACCTCTAGTTAGGTGGGAAACAAAAATCCCAAGGGTGTTACCCAGGATCGAACCCGGAACCTCAGGAGTGACAGTCAGTGGTCTAACCAACTGAGCTATCGCGCCACCTATGTTGCTCAAACCGCTTTCTTAATCACATATTTCCATTTTATTTCAGAATTCCCACGGTCTATACAATGGACAGGAACATAAGTGGTGTCAACAGGGACAATAGGTCGTTGATTGATATAGATGATACTAGCAGCACGTTCGACAGCACAACCAACTTGTACGATTATTATTATAATTACACTAATTACATAAATGATACGGCTTATATGTCAAGTGCTTTAGATTTGATCACCATCATACTTTGTGTGTTTGGAATGGCTGCAAACTGCTTGTCTATCGTATTGGTGGCTAGGATCCATCAGATATTGACTACTCATTTAAAACTGATCATCAGTTTATGTGTGTCCGATGCACTTATTCTCGTTACGAATTTGTTGAAAACAATATACCTCATGACGGAAGGGTCAAATATTTGTGCCAACCTTACAGGAAGATTAATAATAAGCCTAGCACTTATTGCAACGCTTTTAAATCTATTTGGAATCGCATGTGATCACTACTTTGCAATAGTAAAACCATTAACGTACAGAGCCAAGATGTCTTCATTTCGTGCTAACTGTGGTATACTTATAATCTGGATTTTAAGTTCTGTTGGAGTTGGAATTGAAGTTGTGCATGGTATTATAATAGACAGGAGGGTACATGAAACATTGTGTCACGTGATAGCTGTTATGTCAATTGTTATTATTATTATTCTATGTTCCCTTGGTTGTGCACGTCAGAATTTAACATTCTAAATCCAATGTTACCGTAAAAAAAATCCAATTTACGTAAAAGCAAAAAAAACCGAAAGCCATAAATCAGAAACCTACTCGAGCGAAACCTATAAAAGGCTCCTTAAAAACACCGAAAAAAACAAACATTAAAATTATCGTTCCCGCATTCATATAACTCCTCTTCTGGAGACCCCCCTAAATTTTGAATTTCCAAATAATAAGTAAAATAATGATAAATAGTCCACGGAGAAATAAGAAAAATCTAGAAATTATTGGGGAATTAACAAAAAATAATCCCCCAAAAGAAGTGTTGATTACAAAAGCTATAAGGTTGTGTTTATTTAATGCCATCAGCAAAGAAAATTCCCTATATAATATACCATTTCGTTACCACAAAGTCCACAAAAAAAAAAAAAAATAAATGTATGTTCCTCAAAGTTACTCACGCGGCAACAATCAAAACAAGAAGAAAGACTAAGATCGACATTTGTTTAGATGATCCATGTATGAAAAAAAAAAACGAAACAAGTTCGGAAACTCCAATAGATGATTTGTTTTGTTGAAACAAATAAGAAACTCCCAGTTCAAAGAATAGTTAAAGTATATAAAAAAAAAACCAAAAGTAATGGGTCAATAGAACACAAAAGTTAGCAAAATATTTTGATAGAGAATAACATTAGAATACTTGAGACACTATCAGAAACCTACTTTATTATCACTAATAAGACAAAATATTGAAAACAAAAAAAAACTAAACGATAACCATTAATACTTCCCAAACTCAAATGTGGACAATCTAAGTTCTTTCTTCAAAACAACACGACTGGTAAATTTTAATCTTAAAAGTGCCACTCAAACTTGCTTTGAAATAAAGTACAAATATAAAAATATAATATTAACCGACAAAAAGAAATTATAATCAGTGAAAGCACCCTTGGTAATATGGTCAAACAAATGATCTTAAATAAGAGCAAAAGAAAAAGTCCCCTGAAAACAAAAAAAGCAAAAAAAAAATATAAAACCCTAAACAGAATACAATAAGAAAAACACTATATTTTCTATACATAAATAGAAAAAAGACTGAATAATATAAATAATAGTATAATCAAAACTATGAAAAAAGATAAAATCCGAAACTTAATAAAGATAACCTAAAAAAGGTAACTAGTGAAAAAACTATAAAAAAAATTAAAAAAGTGAAAAAAAACAACACAAAGAAGCAACCTACAAAGATGAAAAAGTCAGCTGTTCATCATTTCCATTTTTAAAAAGAAAAAATGAAAAAGTAAATAACCTAGAACATGGAGCAAATTGATTCAAAAATTAATAAAGTGAAAAACAATAGAATTTGACAATAAAAATCAAAATGTTTTAAATAACCTAAAATAATGCGAAGAATGAAAAAAAAATAAGAAGAAAGCAAAATAAATTTCATTAAACAATAAAAAAAACAAGTGAAATAATGAAAAAAAAACAAATAAAATTAATGAAATAATATAAAAATACAGTAAAGAAAATAAAATAGAATAAAAAATTCACCTTTAATAAAAACGTGTCCCCCTTATTTATTCAAATTAATTCTCCTCCCTTGAATAAACAAGATTTAAGAAATACCCAGTCTAAATGGTCAAAAGAGAAAAAGGGGTTTTTTATAACCAATAAAAATAAAGAAGGGCAAAAAGTTCAAACAGTTCCACAGAAGAAACTTTAATAAGACCCCCTTATACAAACTGTTTATTTTTTTCTTTAGTTGGAAAGTAAAAATTTAAAATTAATAGCTTGTACTAAAATACCCGTTTGTAAATAAAATTTTTTTATTCGTTGAAGAAAAAAAAAAAAAAAATTTCAATTAAAAAAATCAAGGCAGAATTCAAGAAGCAAAAATCTCAACACTTTCGACCATTGTGTCTTATAAACACTCACTTCCCTAAATTTGCAAAAAAAATATCCTGAAAAAAAGAAAAATAATTAACAAAAAGAAAAAAATTATGTAATCCTTTAATTAAAAAAAATTTTTTGCACAGGCGTTTTTTTCTGGGCGGAAAAAGGCTCCTGGGCAGAAAAATTTTGAATCAAAATCATAATATAATGCAAGTTTTCTTCCGACGATTAAAAATAAAATCTTAAACCGATAAAATGCTATAAATATCGTGGGGCATAATCTCCCTAAAGGGCTGAAAAACAAAGTAATTTCCTTTTTCATGTAAGTGTGGAGATCCCCGGTAAGGAAAAAAAATCTTTCACCCGGTTTATCAGCCCTATTTTCTAAATCAAGAAAATTTTTTAAGAAAAAGTTTCTGGCAGAAAAAAGGTTCCAAACGCGAGTAAATACTTCCATTGGAACAAAAAAAAATAAACAACAATAGAAAGACCTTTTATATAAAAAATAATGGAAAATAACCTTTTAAGAATATGCCAAGAGGACACAATCTTTAAGTAAAATGATGACCAAAAACTACCAAAATTTGGGGCCCAAAGTGAAATTTTAACGGAAAAATACGTAAAAAGAAAAAAAAGATCCTGGAAAATTAAAAAATTAAATGTTAAAAAACTAAAGCATAAATGGAATTTGGATTCAAAAAATGAAACAGAACTTCATCTTTTTAAAAAATAAAATTGAATCCAAACCATTTGAAAAAGTAGAAACGCTCAAAAAAATAATTCCCAAAAATTAAGCATGTTATATTTCTTTCAAGAAGTGGGAAAAGCTTTTTTCCCCCTAAAATGCTAGAAAAACTCTGGCTGCAACAAGCCAAAAAAAAAAAGCCATGAAAACGCTTGGTTATAAATAAAAATATAAATTTACTTCTTCCTAATAAAGATCTACCAATTAAAACGTTTTGATCATAACTAAATTCCCTAATTTTCCCTTTTACTGGCAGAAATAAGGGCTCTGAAAAACCTTAGTCCAATATAGAGAAGATACATTTCCAGAAAATTCCTGAAAGAAAAACTAACTCAAACTTAAAAAAACGTCCAACACCACTTAATATAATGTTTTATAAGTGCGAACTTGGCAGCGTACCCTTAATATAAATTAAAAACAAATAAGCAAAATGATTTAATTTAACTGGGAAAAAAAATACAACAATTTTAATTTTGGAAAGACAAAAAATAACATCAATATAAAAATAATAAATAAAATGCTTGAAAATGCAAAAAGATTTTGAAATCAAAAATGATAAAAGGAAAAATAAACTTTTTAAATGAAAATAAGGGCGAAATGATAATTGGTTAATCCAAATAACCCCAAAGAAAAAATATGGGAAAAACAGTAAAAAAAATTATAAAGACCAGCAAATTAGATCAAAACTGGCATGGCCCTCTATGGCAAGGTCTCAAACTAAAGAATAAATTAAAATTCAATTCCAGAGTCCAATTGACTCTTGAGGTGGCTTATTTATTTAATAAAAAAAAGGGTCCCCTGGGACTGGGCTTTCCTTTTTATTAAAATTTTTAGATGCGGCAATCATTACTTCCCATGTTGAAACTGGAAGGTGGCAAAAATATAGACTATAATGAAAAGAATATGTCAACTGTGTTTAAAATGAGAATACGTACCCTAGAAATAGGAGATGAGTTTCACTAATTTATTGACTTCTGTCCCTTTTTAATCAGACTAGAAAAATTATACATTAAACCTTATTATTTAAGAGGATGTAACACTCTTAAATTTAAAGAGCTAAACTTAAAATACGCAGTCAAAAAAAGCTATGTACATGTACATTTATTAAAATTATTTTAGAAACGGTTAAACAGTAAGGAATCACATGAATATTTTCTCTGTAAAAATGGTAATATTGTCATAGGATCTGTACACCATTACTGTATTAATGTTTTCTTTATTCCATTTGCTTTTCCTTGTCACTACTTCAGTTTTTATATATATATAAATATTATAATCCTTTTTTCTTAATTCTTTTTTTTGTAATTAATGCAAACTGTCACTTTATTGATACAGATTAACTCATATGGTCATTTTCTATTCTATTTTTTCATAGTCAAGCTTTTTTTCCTTAACTTCTTTAGTTCTACTTTACACTTTTTTCCTCATGTTGAATATAGGTCAGGTTTTGTTTTGTTTTTGTTTCATTAGATCTAGCACACTTTATTTTCTTATGTTGAATATAGTCATGCTTTTTTTCATAACATTAAAATACACCTGTCAATTATGCCTATATAGATGTAGTTTATCAGTTGTATACAATCAAATTAATCCTTTTCCACGAGTATACAATAACTATGCAAATTCTTATTTAATTAATGTTTACATGTTCTACTTCTGTGAAGACACGTGACACTCATTATCAGGTTATGACATTTCTCAGTCTTCTGCTAAATTTGCTAAACTGATACTTTTTTGATCAAATGGTGAATACTTCCAGATGCTTCGAAACATTTTATATCCATCTTTCGAATATTTAAACTAATCGTTCGTCGATAATCGTCTATTAATTAATTTATCTTACTTAACACATTTTACGGTAAGGCTTTACACAGCAGACGATTACACTACCTTTTGGGTATATAGCGCGGTTTCGATGCAGCGATTTAATTCAGGCTGCACAAATACAATACGAATAAACTCTGTTTCTTTTAAAAACAATATAAAATGGTGTTAATAATGTTCAAAGTTCACATAACTATTAAAAAGCGTAGATTATTAAATTAGTTTTTAGCCACCCAATATCAGAAAATGGAACTTTCCCAGACAAGAATTTATAGTCCTTTTCAAAAAAATAAATGGAGTAACACACTATCACTATTGTCAACCCCGTTAAGCAAACAATCTGTCACGTGACCTCACAAGGTATTTTTGTTCAAATGTATTATTCGCTGTATGCTCACATGCTTGTAATCATTGCTTGAGCTAAATAAAGTTTATGTTGTTTGTTGTTGTTGTTGTTGTTTCTATACGACTAGTTTTTTCTTAAGATTGAAAACGGTAATTTTATCCGTTACATGCATTTAAGGTTAGATACTTTCACAAGGTTATTGTAATGTGTATATATAAAGACACCATGTCTTAAAAACCTAATATTCTAGATCGTTTATGACTGAATTATAGATATTGGTGTTCGGATTTATTTTCTTAGTTAGACCATTTTGTACTATTTTAGATAGTTTTTAGAATAAAATTCTACAAAAAGTTGTTTTTATTTATCAGTTGTTTCAAACAAAATGGCGTCGTCAATGTGTTGAATTGAAAATACCAAGGGAGGAAATAAGAACGGCGAGTGCATTGTTGGGAAATATATCACGCTTCCGGCCTTCTTTGTTTATATTAGAGAAATCTCCGATGGTGTTAGAATGTTATTTTGATTTTAAAACTATGTATTTATATCGGTATTACTTGTATAATTTCACAGGGTGAGAAAACAGGCTGCTTTCCGCGACTTGAACTAGGGACCCAGAATATCGTTCTGCAATTCCATCGATTCCACTCCCTTAATGATAAGGAAACAATTATCAACCGTGACATTCTTCTTTTCTTTATTGTTATTCGTTCTCGATTTCTGAAGGTTACAGAAAAGACCTCGAAATAACTTTGAAGCTAATTTCCATCATATCATAATGTCACAAGGACGAGAGAACTGTACAGCCTGACTGGACATAGAACACGCAACCTTGGAATATTGTACCGCAGCACTACTGACTGATCTATTTTCTCCAACAATTCTTTATTCTGACCATAATTTCATAATAATTATCATCATTTTCAAACTTACTTAATTTTTATTATTTATATTCAATTACCAGGTTTACGTATTATTATTATCATCATAACTATCAATCATCATCCTCAATAAAAGTAATAATAACAAAATTTGACACTTGTCTAAAACAGGTGGTATTTAGATGGAAACAGCTTCATATTCAAAATAGTAATCAATTATGCTGAACAAAATTTACTATTCAGTTCATTTGATAATATTACAGGAACAGAACAGAGTTTATTTCATAACTTGCACGCACATAGAACATCGTTATAACAAGCATTTTGAAACACATGTTTTACAATATAGGACAAAAACACATAAAGAGAAAAATCAATACAATACTGAGCAATGGGATATTTAAAACATACAATGCAATACATCTAATATACTGACAAAACTGCATTAATCAATTATATATTTATATCTAGAAATTACTTCTGTAAATGAATAATGAAGAGCACTAAGTTTAAACAGAGAACAAACTATAACGTCGCATTTGGCAAAATATTTACTCAATATAATATAAAGAACACCACAGTATATACAATTAAAACAACGTCATAATACTATTGAAGACTTCTAGAGTTATCATTTCGTCTGACGTCTGCCTTTTTAAATAATAGAATAAGTTTGTAAGTACTTTATGGCTTTTAGATTGCAGTAATTCTATAACTTTGGCCATACTAGGCCGAATGTAAAAATAACGCTTAACATATTGGCGACGTAGATTTTCATAAGCACTTCATTTTAAAACAAAATGACACTCGTCTTCGAGTTCGTAAGCATCACAAAATTGACATGTTCTTTCGTGACTACTTTCCACACGGCTTTTACCATGCCTTCCGCACTGTTCTGTTTCGATAATATTTCAGATATTGTTATCAACACAAGAGATAACTTCTTGTATTTTCTATATCTTATCCACTTCATAGCAGAAATGGTCTGAAGTCAAGCAAAGGAGCAAGTCAGGCATACTTATTGCTAAAAAAATCAAACAATAATTTTAGATAATGTTACTATATCAATAGCTTTTGATCCATGCCAAGTTATTGAATTATATAAATAGCTTGCTTTAAGTCAACTCAACATAACAACCAATGCAGATATTGAATGATGAATTTCAAAAAGACCAAAATTCAGGATTTTTTTTGTTATACGCGTTAACAAAATAATGGTTTGCAAATAATTTTGCATGGCATGTTGAGAACGTGAAACATTTTTTATCAATATAATGTAAGACTGTTACCAGCCATATCCTAACATTTGACATATGCATGTATTAAGGTTATATTTAGCTCCACTTACCGAAGGAAAAAAAGGTGGGGCGTCAGTAAATCTTTTTGGTTAAGTTTTCGTGAATGGTCATTAATTTTACAGCCATAAAAATGAAACTTCATATATGGATATATACTAATGTGTTCTACTTGAAATATTTTGTAATAGTTTGTAGTCAATTTCCTTAAAAACTTTTAAAACTATTTCAAAACTTTTCACTTTAAACTTGATTTATTTGTTCACTATTCATTTGTTCAACATGTTATGAAATATTTAAAGGGCATATAATCCTTGAGTTATACCTTGCAAAAGTTATCTTTACTTAGATTTGTTTGTGCTCTGAATTAACCTTTCTTTCAATGTCAATAAAATATTCACTTTAAACTTGGCTACATTTTAAAGAACTAAATTGCATCTTTAAAAGACAGGTCAACCTAATAATCATCCTTTTTATATATTTATAATTTTCACAAAAACCATCACAGATATTCGATCAAACTTACAATTCTTCCTATTTATCAAGGCAAAACAGTTTATCAGAAATATGCCCTGTTTCTATGTTGTTGCTTTTATCATACTATCAAGTACTGAGACAAGTGGAGCGCGCTGCACCCTTGACAGCTCTTGTTAAATTTCCTGTCAATGATTTGAGGAATAGATAATTACAATATTCCCGTAGGTTTTGCAAATGATGATCGTTCTGTCCGTGTTGATAGACGGCTTACACCTGCGGGAAACAAACAACATTGTCTGTGCACCCTTTGCAGACGCGCAGCATAGATTATGGGATCCGAGATGGTGTTAAGTAATAAAATTACGTACAAAATGTCTCCAGTTTTGGCAATACTATCTAAATTGTCAAGGGTATATTCAAAACTTTGAAAGTATATATAAACGTTAAATATTCCAATTGGAGTCAAGAACAGCACAAATGTTAAAACAAATAGTGATGTTGTGATGAGAGTTTTAACGCTACCAGAACCGTTTTTTTGTTGATGTCTCCGCCTTTGAAGAGACTGACGCCTAATCACACAAATATATATTCTAGCGTAAATCATGATTATAACAAGAAGAAAGGCAAAAATAAAAGCAACAATAGCAAATTCTGAATTCGTTTTATCGAAGGCAATTGCTACACAAGGCGATTCTTTTTCTCTCCTATCTACAAGACCAGATATTATTTCCAGACCAATTGCAAACAAGCTTATTATCCAGATGGCACCAATACCACCCAATCCTCTTGTACTCGTCATCTCTTTTTTGTACAGCATTGGTTTTATGATCGCCAGGTAGTGATCTGTTGCAATTCCAAGTAAGTTTAAAAGTGTAGCAATAAGAGCTAAATTGGTTGTTAATCTCATTGCCACATTCAGGCATAAGTCCACATGTTTTGTCAGGATTATTATTTTAATTGACACATTCGACAACAGAATTAGAGCATCTGAGCAGCATAAACTTATAACAAGTTTTAAATGTGTTGTCCGTTTTCTATGCCCATTTATTATAGCAATGATTGCAAGACTGTTGGCAAGTAAACCTATCAAAGACAAAATGATTGAAATTACGGTTATAGTCAAGGTATGACCCTCAATCTGTAGATTATAGTCGTAGTCATACATATCACTTGTATTACTATGCACAGTTTCATTATCAAGAACAGTCGCGTTATCTTCAGGAGTTGCTTGCATTGTGGTACTGGCACTCATTTCCATATTGTTCTCTTGAATAAAACCTGGAAACCACAAAAAGAAATATATTTTAATGTATGTACATGTAAGACATTTTACGAGATAACGCTATTATTAAAGGAGTACACAGTAATTTCATAAGCGGATAAATCAAAACATCATAAATGCCTATCAACTGCTTTGATAGCAATAAGACACATGTTGGTAACTAAATAGCAAACTGATACGCTTAAACAATTATTATGCATAGACTATTTTCTAATTGAAATTCTAAATAATATACTCAAAATAAATGACATATATTTTGTTTATTGTAGTAAACGAGATGTCCACAAAAACAACTTTATATTGTTTATTTTATAGTTCTTGTGTTAGATAAAACATGCAGCACTTCAGTGGAACATAAATATATTAAAGGGACTCCATTGAGTTTTATCTCTACATGATTGTAATGGAAATAATTTTTCGAGATTAATGTTCCATTTAATTATGTGAGTCTAGACCAATAACTTGTTTGTAAAATTTCACATCATTTCCTCTCATTGTTTTCACTGATTAATTGTTCTAATGTGAAAAATGAACCAATATTGAAAAAAACCTTTCAAATTGGACGAAGAATTGCACAAAAATACGATTTTTCAATTTATTTCTGGGTATATTTTTTAATTATATTTTACATTTATTTCTGTTTTAAGTGCCCCAGCTGATGTATGTAAGGAATTCAAATTTAATGTTTTAGCTATAAGACCTCAGTGGTGTTCCTTTAACAGTATTTAACTAAAGTGATCTTAGTATTAAGGTTCATACGCGAAAACAACGAATTAAATATACAATACAATACAATACTCTTTATTGGTAAATCAGGTTACAAACATGGTAACAACATGACGATTTAACTAAAATATTAACAATATGTGGGTTAGATCATATATTAGTTATATAAGGTAAATGAGCATAATGTTGCGGGGACAGAATAATAAGTACATTTAACAACAATGTTCATGTTCTTCGTCAAATGTGAAAAAAATAACAACAAAACAAAACAAAAAACAATAGTGACAAATAAAAAGACAATAAATACAGCAAATGATGGTGATCAAAAATGCAGTCAAACCTATAGTAAATGTAAACAGATACCGTGGGAATTTTTATTTACTATAGTATTACTATTTAAAGTAGGCACGCTTTCCAAGATTTTTCGTGACATTTCATTGTTATTGACAGATTAATTACCTACGGATGTTTTAAGTGTAAAATATAAAGAGGATAATTGTTGTAAGAAAATTATCATGTTTAACTCGTGGCTACCGCCACTCATGAAATATTTATTTTCGTACCACTCGGTGAAATTAAATCCTGTACTTATAGAAAAAAGCTTGAATTTTCTGTTTATAATATACTTTTTATCATTTTTGACATTGCAATTTATAAGACTTTCAAATAACTTTGTGTATTGGCTGAATTTTAGAAGAAAGTAGTCCGGCAAGACAACAGTGAAAATATGGAAAATATGTTTTCACTGCAAAATAATTCTTTACAGTGAAAATACGGAAAATGAAAATACACATTTCAATTTTGCAATGTTTCACAATATTTCATTTACAAGTACTCGTTTATAATAAATGCATTATCCAATACCACATATAACAGATAATAAATTGTCCTGAAATACATTTATTTATTCATTTTTATTTGTCATATATAAGTTCAAACTAAGTCCTTTTCTAGAAATATTTTAAAAGAATATCCAAACGTATTCTTTTCCATTTGATAGATATTTGAAATTCTTTTGGAAAGTGTTCCCATTTTAGATCAGTCCACTTTTAGTGATTTTATCAAGATATGATTCCTGGCACATCATTCTTGGTACACCAATTATCATTATAAATTTTAATGGTATCCAATTCTTGTCATATTCACCAGAATGAATTTTTCGTTTGTCGAATGTTTAAACATAAACACTATTTATCAATATTACAACCAATCAAATTTCACCTTTAATGTGCCAATCTTATTTTCCTATAAGAGAAAGACCATGAAAGAAAGGTATAAATCATAATATTTGTTTTAATAATCATGAAATAATTTTATTTCTTTTGACAGCTTACTCCAAACATTTTTTCCTTCCATGTCGGACTCGATTCTAAAAGCCTTTTAAAGGCAAAAACCGTATCAATCAGGTCATTTCTCCAGTTAAAATTACAATATATGCATTTTTAAACAAACCTCTTATAGTATTTTTGATCTTTACCTCGCCTTTTAAGTATTCTTCTTTTGTGAAATATTCAATAACTTAATAACCTGTGTCAGTCAACAACAAAATTTATAAACTGAAACACTGTTGAAAAAATCATGCCAAACAATACGAGCTGTATATATGCCAGCTATTAATGTAGAATAAAATAGTGAAGTTAACAAAAAGCACAAAGTGTCGTCTCTAATAATAATGAAGTAATGACGTATGGATAACTTACAGAACAGGTGTTATTTTATTCTCGTCTCAAAACCTCCTGAAAATTTTCAAACTATTTTAAATAAAAACGTCCAAAAAATGTTTTCATATTAATATTAAAAGCAAACCTTTGTGCTGATCAACAAATGCTTCTATTGTCCATCAAACTCTACATAACTATGTCAATTATCTAACAAGTGCAGATAGTTAATGACGTCATGATGTACTTCACTTAATATCACATATCCGCCATAAAGGACATGCTTCTTCCTGTCATTATATGATAACGATTTTATTTCATGTAATACAACACTTTTAAATTTATATAATGGCTATTTGTCAAATTGTTTTTCCCATACTATGAATCAAATGTTAAAAGCCTTTTTTATGATTGCCTGATGAGACATTGGATATGTCCTTAAAATCTAATTTACAACTTAAAAATATTCCACCTATCTGCTTACAGACAATCCCATGTTTGAGTATAAAATATGCATGGGGAACAACATAATTTATAGTGAATTTTCTGAAATGCATTTTTCTTTGATATGAGTAAACAGCAAAATGTTCTATGACTTATATAAAAACTGCAAGTGCACGCATCATATTCTTTTATAAACCGATTTTTATTCAAACAAAAAAGGAAAGCATTCTAAACTCTGCGATTAAATGGTTATTTGGAAAAGAAAAAAGCTTTTATCTTACACGTTGAAACTGATACGCGTAATTATGGCAAAAGAGGTGACAACATATTTTTAAGTTATGTGCGTTACGTAGTATAGCCGCAGAACGTATGTCTCAACGTTATGTCGCACATAAACTAGTGCGCGGATCACGGATGCGTATTTCACGTGATCAGCGATTAGGCGGTAAAAATGCTCGAGGAAATGGCTACCGCCACTCATGAAATATTTATTTTCATACCACTCGATGAAAATAAATCATGTATTTATAGAAAAAACTTGAATATCCTCTATATATTTTTTTCGTTTTCGGGTCAAAACTGTAGAAGAATCAGTCTATCAGTTCTGCCAGTTAAAATACAAATAGAGAATATTGAATAAGTGTAGGTTCAATACTGAATTTATTGAACGAGTTGAATTATATGAATCTTACACTGGCTGCCGGTACAGACCGGAATATCTAGCTTGAGGGTGACTGTTTACGGCGGTAACGAGGCTCTGCCGAGTTTCCGTTAAACAGTTACCCGAGAGTTATATATTCCCGTCTGTACCGAAAGCCGGTGTTTGATTATTTTTCTTGCATATTACATATCTATAATTTTCAGAACAGAAATTACGAAAACTAATATTCTCATTACGCACTCTTTTCATATAGTAGCGTATGAACGTACAACTTCATTCATAACGGTCAAGTGACGTCATCCTAAGAACGCAATTCTTTTATAAAAGGTGCGCAACAATGACGTCATTTAAAGCACGCGACTTGTCTTACATGGAGGTGTAAGACAGGGTTTTCTAGCACCAGTGTAAACGGCAGATAATCCTGTCAGATATGCAAGAAAAAATTATCTTATGCGAGCCTCTTATTTAATTTTACGAGCTCAATAATTCAATAATGAACCTACACCAAAAAAGCATTATATTTATAACATACCCAAGAATAAGGACTGTTTACAGTAACGTGCAAATAATCGTTTTTTTTTTATTTCACGCGCCTATAGTGTAACGCAAACATTTAACTAATTTCCCTTTTTCAGAAAACCTTTGCACGGGAAAAGGTTCTCTTTCTTGCATGTAACTCACAAAAAGCCTTCTTTACACTTTACAAACTATATTGTAAAACAGTATACTATGTGTACCTGTGACGAAGTTTGTAGAGCACCTTCTTTTCTTTTAGCCAGGTTTGGTGATACATGTACCCAATTTTAACAAATCATAGGAATTCATATGGGCAATTTAATTGTGCACCCCTGGTCGCCGATTTGTTTTCATATTACT
Organism: Ruditapes philippinarum; assembly: GCF_026571515.1. Taxonomy (NCBI): domain Eukaryota; kingdom Metazoa; phylum Mollusca; class Bivalvia; order Venerida; family Veneridae; genus Ruditapes; species Ruditapes philippinarum. Next base: position 10,243 of record NW_026853586.1, on the reverse strand, counting down.
ATGAATGTGATTTAATGTTGAGTCTCTCTGAAAATACACAACAAAATGTTATATTATATAGCATTTAATAACACTACCAGATACCTTGATGACAATTTTTATTTAAACAATTCTTATTTTGATCAAATGGTGTCTAATATTTATCCTAATGAGCTACAACTTAATAAAACGAATTCTTGAAATTTTAGTACATCATTTTTGGATCTTCATATTACTTTCAAAAATAAATACTATTCACACGAAAATCTATGACAAAAGAGATTACTTTGATTTTGGTATGGTAAAGTATCCACATTTTATGGTGGCTGATTTGTGCTATTTTTGTATAATTGTGTAAATATTTTTAATTTCAAAATTCAAAAGTAATATAAAAACACTTCTGCGGCAAGGGATTAGTCAGCCTGATTTTTATGGGGATGGTTTTACAAGCTTCGCAAGATCTTGGGTCATTGCATTCTTTCTGTTGTCTTTACTAAAATTATTCAACGTATTATTAAAAGAGGTTATCACCCTATTATTTTAAGACATACCGCACCCTTTTACAGTTGGATGCTACGCTTACCTCTTTTGATTACATCTGACGGACCAAGTGGTAGATTCTTTGATGGACAATTTTTTAAGCCCTTTGGGACTGATTTGCCTTAATGTCCGTCTTCTTCCTTGCTTCTTCGGGCCATTGAAGGTGATTTGTTTTGTTGCTCTGTCTTCCTTAAAGACATTGAGTACTTTTGTTATGGTCATTGGGGTTTCTTTTATAAGTTTCTGTATATCCATTTCGGTATTTTACTTTTTTTACCTTTTGTAACCATAACAACTGTTAGAATTTCACTTGGCAGGGATTCATTTTATTTACACTGTCTCGTTTATAGGAACATGATAGAGCTAAGAGTGAGGTTTGGTGCAACATTAATCGGTTTAAACTCGCCAGCTGTATTTATGCTGCTGACCGTTTCAAGGCGGCGCTCCTTTGTGTTTCTCAGATGTGAGTCTTTGTTGTTTCATTCTGTTTTGGTGACACTTCGATTGTGTTTCTTGTTGTTTTCTTGTCTACGATAAATATCTTCCCTTCTGCCCCTAGTTTAATTATTTTTTTTTTTAATTTTGCCCCTCCCGTTCCACGTTCTTCATGTCCCTTCCCCCATGTGCCCTTTTACTTTGTGGACCCATTATCAGTAGATTGTATTTGATTTCCTTATCGGTAACTTATATTTCCCTTTATGTATTATTCAGTGATTGTCCTATCCGTGCTTTGCCTTGTACCCTGTTTTGTTTATGTTTAGGATCATGTGCTCCTTGCCACCGGTCCTATTTGCTTGGTCGTGTGGGGGTTGCGTTCATTGAACGCCGCCATTCCTTGTTGATTTTGTTTACCATATTTGACACTATGTTTATATAATAGAAATGACGTCACGTCAAAATATATGCACGGCCATGCAATACCAATACCATTTTACGGAGTCGCAAAAACGGCACGAGTATTTGATAAAAAAATGTTACGGAACTCGTTAGTCTAAATGCAAAAGATATATGCACTTAATTACAGCCGGAAGGAAGTAAAAGTAATTTATATTGCGGCTGTGAAGGAGATAATTGTGGCGGTGGAAGTTAAATGTATTTCTTGCTGCTGCTTCTACTGTTGCTGCAGGCTTTTTGTCTGGGATATTTATAAAAAAGTACAGGAATCTACAATTGAAAAAAATGATACTTATTTTTCATTTATTGAATTGAAATATTCAAGTTATAACACTAACAGACTAATTAAAGGGTCAGAAATCTGGCATGTTTTCTGTTATCAAATTTCCATTGTTGTCTCCCGTGCATATAACCTAATATTGTTATTAAATCTACATTGTTGTCTCCCTTGTAAGATTAAAGGTTAGAGATACTGAGTACCCACAGGGCAAGTAGCTTTATGTATTTATATTTATCATGAACGAGCTTAGATATATATGCTCGGAATTGTGACCATTGTCTCCATAATAGATAAAGCACATTCTAGCAAAAGTTAAATACCTCTATCAAAGGACGAAATAACTTACTAAACTTTTGAGTAAGGGAATCATGTAGTTTATAGATAGTTGTATATTCTGAAAACGTTTGAAAACTTTCAAAATTGCCATTGAGTAGTATCGTAAATACAAAATAATATCAACAAATGATATATACAAAAAATAAATTAAATCTCTATTTGATCTTTAAACAAGGCCGAGTATCAATTGTGATCTACTCAATAGTAAAAAATAAAATGGCGGTGATAACATCTGTGAGCTGTAAATATTTCGTCATACTTCATCAAATTGGGATTATAATTTGTATACTCTTTCTGGATAACTCATTCGAAAACCTTCTTTTGTTGATGATAAAATGACCGATAGTAACGGGCGTGAAATATGTTGCACACTATTTCTTTTCAACAGACACAATCAAACTATAATAGTTGTTGTGTAGAACATATAGTAAACAACAGCGAGCGGTTTCGTCCGTCATGACGCCATTTTTAAAAATAAGAAACAAAACAAATACAACAGTACAGCACTATACCACAGCACATGTTATGACGAAACAAATGCACCAAGAGATATCATTTCAAATGTTATGACAAAACAAATGCAGCATAGATATATCATTTCAAATGTTATGACAAAACAAATGCAGCATTGATATATCATTTCAAATGTTATGACGAAACAAATGCACCGAGATATATCATTTAAAATGTTAAGAAGAAAAACAAGCAAATGCAGCAAGATATATCATTTCAAATGATAGGACAAAGCAAATTTAACTGTATTTCATTGCAATGTTATCACAAAATAAATGTTGCCGTTTATCCTACAACAAAAATAGCAGGATTTATTTTATGCTTTTCAGTGGATTACTGATTTATCCGTGAAAATTATATTTGGTAATTTCACAGTGAAAATTATCAAAATATGATTTCACTCTTTTCAATGACGAAACTACTTTTTTAAGATTTTCCCCATGTGGTACCTCAATTTTATTTTTACTGACAATTCTGACAATGTCAGGCTGTTTAAAGAAAAAGCAAAACTGAAATTGATAAATAACTTAAATGTCAAAAGTAATAAAAAGAAGAAAACTTACTTCTATTCATTCAAATTCATGAAATTCCAATCACCAAATTTCGTTTTTTTGTTTCATTTTGACAGTCTCAAAAATACATTCCTTCCCCATGCAAAACTGCTCTTGATGACATTTGGGCATATTAAAGTATCCTACGAGCAATAACTGCCGTATGCTTTATGAAAAATTGAAAGCATTGACAGCCATAACTCGAAGAATAAGTTAAATCAACCCAGCGTTCTTGAGCAGGTTTCCAAGTTTTCCATTTTCCTAGCTCCTTTTCTGAATGTTTTCACATCTGTTAACACTTATTTTTTGTCTGTTACAATCCTCAAATAAGTTTTCTTTCTTTTAAAAATGTGTATGACTAACAAATCCAAATTATATCCCTCTGAATCTTACACAATTATTTTCCTCCCATGAAATACACAACTTTAAAAAATGGCTGCCGCTTACAATTTACAAAGCCAGGTCTAATATAAATTCGCACTAAGTAACAGAAATATGGATGGATGGTTGGACTTTTTCTCCTACAAGAATTGTTTGTTTTTATTATCAAAACAAGCGATCATTCATATTTTTTTAATAAAATTAATAAATATCACCGTCATTTAATGTTGATTGGCGGACTTATTTTTCAGCTCAAGACTTCTTTTTTTTAATGAGAAATTCCGAATAAATGGCGCTCTAAATGGGGGAAACAGTTATAATATTAACGTTAAAATTATGGAAATTTCGTTTTAACTTGTTTTTAAGCATAAAATAAAAAGAAAATTTGTCTGTTTGTTGTATAAGATGTAATTTTATTTCATCTCGTGAACTTTAAAAACAGTATTCTCACTCGTGGCTTCGCCACTCGTGAGAATACTGTTTTTAAAGCCCACTCGATGAAATAAAATTTCATCTTACACACAAACAAACAAATATCCTCTATATCTTTACAAATGTTGAAATTTTCCAGAATAGTTTAATTTGTTATTGCTCATTGTATTAAAAAATAATCAATTTGCGTTTCATTTAATTGTGTTTAAGTCTGTATTTGACAGCAGTTATGATTTATTCAACTGTTTGGATGAACGAAGTGAAATTTTAATCTCCGCTTAGTGAATGAAATGTTTCTTTATAATCGATATGACGTTCTTATTAAACAAGGTAAATAATACATTAATGTTAAAAAAATCTTTGATATTAAATGTGATTTTTCATAATTCATGTAATTGCTACTTTAAAGTGACATTATGCTTATGTGTTTATTGACAAATTGAGCCGAATGGACATAATATTTTTTTTAAAAAAGACTGTTATAATGGTGATTGACCAACAATGGACTTTGATAAAATATATATATAACTACTGTCCAACTCTTTTTATAAATTGAACGTTTTTTGTTTTTTTTGTAATTTCCGTTGGATTTTATAGAAATTTCAATCGGCCACAAGAGTGATGTTTCATTCATGTGAAGTAAATAATAAAATTAAATGAAATTATGACAAAATTCAAAAATTTACATAGGCTTTTACCTATCCACTCACTTTACACCCTTTGATGAGAATAATGTCACGGTAAACAAACTTAAATTTTAAAAGAGTAAAATGGATGAACAGGTAAAATAGGTGGCCTTCATTGTTCATGTGTTTTAATATATATTTTAGTTTTGTGTTTTAAATTGCCTGTGAGACAACAGTTATATCATACACATATGTAAACACTTATATAGCACTGTATAGTGGTCCTTTTTCACATTTTCAATTATATCTTTTATATTTTGATATGTTTGCATTATATTTGTTTTTACAATTTTTGTTTATTTTCGAAAGTTACAATTAACTCAACGTTATAATTTCTAGATGACTAAAGTACGCTTTGTTTCATTTAAGTGGAGAAACAAAACCCTTTTCATTCATTTTGATTACCAATATATAAGGTATCGCGTGGTTTACTAAGATATGATTTGCAATTTTGAAACAATTCATACAATTATCTCGAAAAAGCATTCAATTCACGAGAACGCACTTAGTACTTATAGTTACCGAAGTTACGGCGCATGTGATTGACTTAGTCTACTTCTCTTGTGTGTTATCTATTTTTCGTCTGCATTTAAGTTACATAAGACATTTTTAATAATAATTGTAATAAAGAAGGCAGTATCAAAATGAATTCAAAATTGAGGAAACGTTTATTAACGAAAACTAACCGAGGCCTTGCAGTCTTCATTACTCGTTCTGATTACCATTCAAAGTCACCTAATCACTCCCGTGTGTTCATTGACCGGCATTTCAAATAAAATTTGCTTTGTAACTTTTAAGTCGTTTTTGATTATTCTCCCTTAAGAATTGTAAATTGTATATGTCTGAAACGCACGAGTGATGATGAGTAAGTAAACATTATTGAAAGACTAGTGCTAGTTTGTGGTCTCTTAATACTAGTATCTGCATTTATTTAGTTATGTCGGTAAATGTTTTTGCTTCACCTTGTTTGCTGTTGATGTAATGCCATGTTGTTCCACTTGAATGTCGCAGTAAATTTTTATTAATTCCATTTTATAGTTAAAAACTATTTTACCCTAGCGTTTACAATTCAATGATTTATTTCACCGTGCTAATAAACTTAAAAGAACACATTCAACTAGTTGATGCTGACACAACAAATAAATATTGTGAAAAATTTATTATTCCTGCATGAGGTGTTAATATTTACATCTAAACAATTAAATATAGAGTATCTAATTTGGCAGTTGTGTCGTAAAAAGGAAAAAGACTTGTAACTATGGTGGCTGATTCATGCCATGTCGTATTTTCGCTCCTCGTATTTTCGCTACTTTGTCGTATTTCCGTGTTTTCTCCCGTCGCCCAACAAAGCGAAAGTATGACAAAATGGTCATAAAATTTTGCGTTTTAGCCTGGCGTCCCGAGTAGCAAAAGTACGTCACGCTTTTCTTTTCGTGTTTTCGTCTTGCGCCCAACGGAGCAAAAATACGACATGTCACAAATCAGCCACAATAATTAACGCATTTGCCATGTCTATTAATGCAGTATTCATCGAGGAAGAACAATCCTATAACTGATAAGTAGTCCCTCAAGAGAAATTGTTTCATTGTTTTAATTTATTGTGGTAATTAAGATGATGTTGACACAAATATTACGTCAACCGAGAAAAGTAACTGTGTAAATCTGTTCTGATTTCCTTGTGATGATTATCTGATTTCTTTTGAGAGTTATTTTTAATAAATTAACGCAATACATTTTGCTTAGCGAATGTGTAACAAAAGTGAATTAAAAACATAAACAGTATATAGAAAACTTAAAAGGAGATCATCCATTACCAAGATAGCTAAGCTTTTGAATTGAAAAAGATTTTATAAGGTTCCCGAATGAAAACTTGCACATTTGTTAGATGTCATTGAATTGACAGTATATAAGGCCTCAAGAGAAATCAAGTTGTATTTATCGGAATGGAAGCCATATGTCATAAATAATTTCCTGATCTCCGCTCTTTAGACTTATTATATATGTTATAAACTGATCTCCAAGATATGCCTTTCATGTGAAAAAATAAGACAATAATCACACATTGATCGGATATGGCATTACCACTGAAAATATGTAATACCATAATATCATATAACAGATCATTTTGAATAAAATACGATAGTAATTACTGTGATTATGATACAAATATTGAAATTATTTATAGAAAACAAGAAAAATGAAATATTTTCCGTAGATGACCGATATTTTTCTTTTCATAAGCCACTGCTTATGTCATGTGACCGCGGCAATGGAGGCTGTTGTTTTTCAGAATCATTTTTTTTATTTTGACCACGTCTAATAGTATAAGTGATTTTATAATGTATTGTTTGGTCTTGCCTTATGCACACAAGTATCATAAATCTTTCATTTCGAGCATTGTAAAATGTGCATTTGAACACTTGTTTGTGTAAATGTTCAGAAATGAAAACACACCTTCGAACCAGACACGTCGTATTTCAGTGTTGAATTACACATTTCATTACCTTGGAAAGAATCGAGATCATCCACGTATTTCTCTGACGGGAATTCCTTTCATTTAAGAGATATCTTTATCGATACATGTTTTATTTGGGATAAACAAATATGGTGCTTTCTTTTTTGTCCATACATGATAAACAGAATTACTTCCTTGAAATGACATTAAAGATGAAATACCGTACTAAAATATAAAATTATGGGCACTTATCTTATCTTATAATTATTATATAGCTAACAGGTAGTTGATGTCAACCCTTTTTCACATTTTGTGAGTTGAAGTGAAAGAACTACAATAGTCGTAACCAATCTCTTTTAAAACTAATTGTGCCAATAAAACTAAAAGCAAATCTTTTGAATTCAGGAAATAAAGCCAAGCTTTACATTTTATGCCATAAACAAACATTTTCTTTCTAGACTAGTACCAATTAATGTACATAATTGCAACAAGGTAAAACCAAGTTGGAAATTTAGAGTTTAAACAAGTAGGATATATATGTTTGTACTGTATCAACGTTTTTAATTATTAGTGCAAAGCCAACTAATGTTTTGCCCAAAATATTTCCACGTTCTTATTTCTTCTGACGCGCTTCAACTATCGTTTACAAATGTATTGAATTATCCAAACGTCTACTTTAAATAATGAGAAACGAATAATTTCTCTAAAAGTAAGATAATTATAAATATTATATATGTTGAGCCATATTCAAGTTTTGATTCGGTTACTTTACATCAGGCATTAAAGAATCTGAAATATTTTTTATATAATCCGAAGAATAGAAACGCTTTCAAATTGTAGGTTGTTCGCTGTGATTGCATTAACTGATACTGATGATATGTTATTGTATCACAACTGGTATAACAAGTAACAAGTTGTTCAAGTTGCTTTGTTTGTTTCATTTCCATGTAATTTATAGTTATCATATGCGCGGTCATATCAGTTCTGATACAAAAACATCACGTGACGTTGTAAGGAAATGTCTTCATTTCCGATAAATACAAGTGACATTCCTTTTTCTTGATTACATTTTACTTTCCAGTGAAAGACAGCAAACAATCGTGAAAATGTTACACTGCATTGCGGCAAATTTCCTTCAAATTCTGTAGATGATTATGGAAATGCTTTAATCCCTATCATTTAAACATCAACAGGTATTTCAGGTAACGGAACGATGTCCAATTGTACTGGTTATTTACTTTGTTTATTTAAGAAACAGTCACGTAAGTCCTTAAATGTGTTATCAAGTTATATTTTCTCTATTCTGCAGTATCTGATATGTAAATACTTATAACAAAGCCTAGAGAAATAAAAAAACCTATAGAAAGTCAAAAACGGCAAAATTGAAAATGTTGCAGACAGGGTTTGACTGACACTGGAAAGTGCAAGTCCACGACCCGTAACAACGCACTTTGGAGTCAAACGCTTATAGAGGTCCGACCCTAAAGTGCGTTTTGTACTTCGGGTTCCAACCCAATAGTGGATTACGCACTTACGCAATTTGGGGTCCGATTTTGACCGGAATATTATTCTCGGAATAACAGCTACTTAAAATTAAACTGACACTATGTCGGATTATTTGATTGCATAGTGTTGTATTGATCGTCACCATAAATATTTCAAAGGGTGCAGATTGAAAATAAGTCAGTACTCAGTATTTAAGCAGAATTCAACTTGCACACTCAGAACTTTGGAACCCACTTTTGGTTCATTTCTCGATTTTGACCAAGAAGTGCGTTTGACCCTTAAATGAGGCGTGTCAACCTCCTCTAGCACATAGTTAGAAAATAAAGAAACGTTTGATTTTCAATGTTTAATTAATAATGCACGAGGAGCTACCACTTTATACGCATATTAATTTTTTTCTTAGGGAAGGCGCCCCACATCCCCTTTTTATGATGGGTCATGTGTATAGTTTATAATTGAAGATCGCGCAGGACAAAAAATTCTTGATAATTACCTGCTATATGACGTTGTATGGTTATGCAGCGTCATATATATACCTTGTAACTTCATTGGAGTTGTGCAATCGACCTTGTGAACGGCATGCACTTCTGTTGTTACATCAACTGAATAAATACATCCTTTAAACTGTTGATTTTAGGACATTTTATTGACATGTACTTAAAAATAATATAAAAAGGCAAGGCCTTTAAGCGAGCTCGATTTTCTTTAACCGTGAAATAGTATAAAATAATCGTTCATTTTTATTTTACTTTTTCCGTTTTAAAATTGTCATTCGGTATTTTATACACTGCTTCCCTTTATTCTGGTTCCCGGCCGTATTATGGTTCAATGAGAATACCTCGGCTTTTATCCTTATCTTGTAAGTCGAAAAATTCTTAGACTACGGTCTTCTAATCAATGTTGGTAAGAAAGTACATATACTAGTAAATATTTTAACGTAAGGTTATATTCCTGTTCACCCAACAAGCAATGATACAATGTAGGCAAAGTGACCTAGGAAACACCGGTTTCAATTAATTTATACACCATTAAATTGACAATGAAGATGTAGTAATGTTAAAGACATATAAAATAACGTATCAAATCACATTATTAAAAACACTTAATACTTTCTGGTAAAACATTTTCATTGAATCTTTTAGACTATAACTATAACATTCATTATAACATATGAATTGATTTACACATTGTGTGTGTGATCTTTGCCATTGATGAAATAATCACCTTTCTTCAAAAATTAATTACAAAAACAAATTCGAATACTTTGATGCTGTGCATTAAAATTAGTATTGTAAACTAAATTCAACATTTTGTTCACTGAAATTACATGAAATATCTGCGCATGTTTCACTATAGTTCTGTGTGGCACAATGTTCTTTCGCTAGAAATAGTGCATTATCTTGATTGTATATAGCTACGAGGCGAGTTCTAATAAGGGCTATTATGAAGTTATTCATCCAATGAATACTAAAAAACGTTAAGGTAAATAGATTTTTATAGTTCCATCAGTTTTAAGGTAACATAATTGAAGTTATCATCCTATATGTTGCGTATAAATACACTTATAATACCTTCTTGGCGTTATTAAAAACACTCCTGTCTAGTCGGTAGGCAATTATTTTCCGGGAGTGTAGCAGCAGTTTCTAAAAGACACGAAAATATCATTCATAATTTACAAAATATAGATTAA
>NW_026853585.1:0-124891 GCF_026571515.1 Ruditapes philippinarum | reverse complement strand
AATTATCACGGTCTAACACAAAATTTCCTTACAGTCCTAACAACGCAAAGTAGTTCTCACTCAAAACTGCTTAAAAAACCAGCAATTTAAAAGAAAGAATAATTTTTAATGTAGGCATTTAACAAATTACAGTGCATTAAAAGTTTAGATTACTCAATAGAAATATGAGGTTACAATCACAAATTTCGCGGATGAATATCTTTTTTACCCAATGAAAAATGTTCGGCTATTTCCGTAAAGCTTCGGATTATCATGAATATCATTTTAATCAATGAAAATGCTATTTTTAGCTATGTCGGTTAATGAATACTCCAGAGCGTAGTACACAAATAAATCTGACTGTCGAGTAGTGGAATATACACTATATACATGTCGGACTGTTTTGGCGAGAAGATTTTCGCTAAATTATTTTCATCAGTGTTAAACAACAGGTTTATCGTGAACAAAATACCTCGAAATTAATAAGGATTGCAAACACGAAATGGAAATTCTCAATTTAGAATTACATAATGTATTCGTTTTTATTCAAGGTACATAGATAGATAGATATATTTTTATTTCAATCATATTAGGCTTAAAAGCCCACGATGACATGATAATAGCATAATACTAGACAACGAACAGTGCATATACATATGAAATACATAACATAGCATGATAACAATATCGGAGAAGATCATAACGACAAACTCTTCAAGTATAAACTGTTTAAAGTTTTAAACCTATGTGTAATTATACATTCATCAAATAATAGGTTATATATGTATTACTTCGCCGTGGTGCAGAGGTAAGCGGTCTCGTTGAGGGTGTGAGAGGCCTATGGTTCAAATCCTAGTCGAGGCAATTCTATTTTTTTCATGCAAAATTCCATATGTATCAATCTCAAACTGTTATAGAAGAAAATCAAAACGCTGTCGCTGCGTAAGATGAATTATAGTATATAAAAATAAGCTTATACAGGAAAGTACATACAGATAGTCAGTATGATTTAGATTGCAAAGATCAGAAAATACCATAGAGCTGCAGCCCTTTGATTTTATTTACTACGTGCGGAAGCGATAAGTACGCCGCTTTGATAATGTGAGAGTGACGTTACATTTTCTTTTGTACATGTACACTAAAGTTAACAACCGTTGTCTGAATATGTAAAACAGGGTTTTCAGAAGCGAATATAATGTAAGATTAGAAACAGAATTTGAAATGTCTTGATGGCAAAGTTAGTAAAGTCATTAGAATGTCATACACATTCAATTTTATCACAAGTTCGAGCTCACTTTTTTGCGATTTTCTTTCCATACATTTTTTTTTATTTTTACATTAGAAAATTGAATTGGGATATAAAGGAAGTTTTGTTATGGTATTTAATAATTTAGATATTCATGTACAGATGATAGTGATTTTTACCCTGTATAAAGCGATAACAGTCAGGGAAGAGTTTCTTCCCTTACCGGATGTGACGTAAATGATGGATAAAAATATTCAGGCCGCATAGAATGTTAGCATATTGAAAGTTAAATGCGTAAATACTGATCGTTCAGTTATGAATATAACATGTAATAATTTACGCATGCATACATAAATTTAATATCAAGACAATAGAAAAAATTAAAAAACAAAGAATGAGATTAATTCTCGCTACGGAGTGAAACAGCGAAATTTCAAACTGTGTAGTATGAAGTAGTCATAGTACTTTTGCAGTGCAAGAGTTTTTCGTGCAAACTTAAACTATAGTTGAAACAGTCTGTGCACAATATCATGCATTCCGTATAAGTTTGCACCAAATTATTAAATAGGGCTAAATATAGCTACATTTAAAAAAATGAGAAGTTAATAGAAAATTGCACAGTATTTATAATCTTTACAATAAATAATACAAAATTTTCTTACTTGATTGATAATTATAAAGCAATATTTTTGGGAAAAATGTGCAATCCGAATCTAGCTGCCTTGTATTGATATAAGCCACAACCTTACCTACTGCATTACGCTGAGAGTTGGTAAATTTGTTGATAATTTAATTTATATAGCTAGCCTGTTTGAATATAATAAACACAATATGATAGCTGTTTTACACCTGGATAGTGGACTTGACCACCTCGTCACTTAATTATTATACTAAACGCACAGTATTTGTGCGCACGTGAAACATATTGCGTTGATACGTAAATGTTTCACGCGCGCACATAATACTGTCACATTCGCATGTATTAATCGAAATATTTCCTATGTTATTTTATGCGATTGTCACATATGATACGTATATTTTATTATCTGAATTTGATTTCATACTATCTGATAAATGCTACAGACAAGGGAGGATATTTTGATTATTTTTGTGAGAATTATCACTTTATTTTTAGTGATGGCACACTGTCAGAGATTCTATTGTCAACTTACCTAGTTAAACAGTCTTAACAATAAAACATAGAAATCTACACTATTGTATATTGAAGGTATTCATTCGTTGCTGTGAAATTGTGATGAGATAGTTTTTGAAATAAATGAAACTGAAACAAACAATAATTCAAATTTGTTAAGATTTACGTTTTTATATTAATGAAAGGTATAACTGGGTATTCCGCATTTTACTTAACTTGATATTATTGTGCAAACACGGATCTACATCTGAGTAGCAAATAAAGTTGTACTTTCGCATATCTGTACATTTTAAACATTTTTTTCAGAACGAATTGATTCCTCCTAACGATTCAAATATACATTATAAAACGATCAAAAAGATTATGTCAGCACTTTTTCCCAATGTAATGTTATTTTGTACTAATATATTTTTAATCAATAAAATACTCTTTACATAGAACAAAGATACCATTAAATTACATGTGTGATATATATATATATTCGAAAAGGTTTTATAACAAAAAAATATAACTTATCATCCGTCAAAGATTAATCATTTCATTTAAATCCTGTGTAAATTGTTGCTTATAAATGACATCTTTATCCTAATAATATAAAATAATTTTGAAATTTGCGTAAGAAAAAAAAATGTGTATATGTATACGCTTAAATAGAATGCTTGTGTATAGTCTTTTTGAAAGTTGTGATAACTATTTCATGACACTATTTAAACAGGATTTTAAACTCTCTATTTTCAGATACACACATGCCGAAGAAGATTGTAATATCTGGAGAAAACATTTCCTACGTCAAGAAATAGACACCGTTACACTGGTTTACGTAACATTCCTATTATAGATGAATGATATATTTAAGTGCTTTTAAGAACAGTGTTTGAATGTCGAATTTCTGTGAATACGGATTTTTAGTTTTAATGGTTATTATTAAAACTTTCTGTTATAATCAATTTGTGCTATGGACTCATTTTCCTAAAATAATATGTGAATGTTAACACGAAAAAATGATATTAATATCTTTAAAATGTTTTATGGGTGTAATATAAGTGGCTCATAAATTGTTAAGATAAATAGAAAGGAACTTCAAGTTGGTATAGTTTGTTCTAGATTTAAACAACATGCAATACATAAAGGTTACGGCTTGAAAATATCGAAACATGTACATGTATAATTCGATCTTTGAAGAAAATATCGCGGTGAGGATGTTCTGCACTGTGATACGTATTACATGACTCTGTATCGCAACATACCGGTATATCGCCATTCCGTTGCAACGCTACATTAATGTGTCCCTCAAGAGTAAGGCTTACAACAATATATGACTGTTGAAGCGAAGACAGGTTTATTTTGTTTAATATATGTATACATATTGAATATATGTTTATGAAATAATAAATATTTAAGAGTGACTCGATTTGGTTTTTACTTTATTATTTGAAATACTCCAATTGTGAAGATAAAGTTCTTAAGCATATGACTTTACAGTTCCCATTCACAATTTGTAATCAAACATGTTCTATTGTACAAGCCTCCATTTCGGTCATGTATAGGTGTTACTTATATGTAAATGCATGCTTTTGATATTATCTGTACCTTCTTTTATCTCGAAAATACAGTTCTGTATACCATGTGTAAAACTAAAAAATGCAATTCCGTATATCCCCTGTACATGTATATGTAGAAAATACGATTCCGTATATCTTCAGTATATGTAGAAAATACGATTCTGTATATTCCCTGTATATGTAGAAAATACGATTCCGTATATCTTCTGTATATGCAGAAAATACGATTCCGTATATCATCTGTATATGTGGAAAATACGATTCCGTATATCCTCTGTATATGTAGAATATACGGTTACGTATATCCTCTGTATACGTAGAAAATACGAGTCCGTACATCCTTTGTATATGTAGAAAATACGGTCCCGTATATCCCTGGTATATTATTGTATACTAGGGATAACAACCTTGATAAATTCCGTATACGGGATTTTATTCTCCGTATACTTCAAAAGTACGAACAAATATACGTACATGTATATGGGGCAAATACGGAATTCCGTATACCCGGTGTTCCCTATACGGACTCGTATACTTGGTCCGTATATTCGACAAATACATCCCGTACACGCCCGTATTTGTCAAAAAAACGGGACCGTATATTCCCGTATATCAGTATATTTTTCGCAGTGTCAATACCCGCATAACCCTTGTCCAGCCAGACTCCCATGGTTTTATGGCCCCCTGCTGTTATTATGTAGGTTATCCGAATCGGTAGTAACAGCGCATGTTTAGGGTATTTAATGACACATGTACACTTACAAGTCGTTTGCCGATTGATTTAATAATTGAAGGAAATAAGCAATCAGAAAAAGTTTATAAAAATTAAAACTCTGAAAATTTATAGACATGTGATTTTTAAGAACTAAAATAAAAACAAATAAGAATTAAATTAGTCACTTAAATAACAACAACTAGAATGGACAAACAAATTGTTTGGAACATTTTCATAAGAGTGACTTAATCTACTAAATGATTTTCTTATCAACATTTCCTGTTGTATGAAATTCTAATTATTGCATTATAAGTGGGCTTATTAAAGCCCCGGCTAATAGGTGTTCAGGTGTAAAAATGCAGATTTTTTATAAGTAATAATAAAAAATAAGGGATGTTGTTGTTTTTTTTTCTTATTGATAGAAAAATGTATTCTGTAGGATAGTTATACCCATCGCCAGCCGTAAGACAAGGGTTGCGTTAATAAATATTTACATTTTAACATTTTTATTTGAATTAGACAACTCTCAGATTTTTTTTCATGAAAAAGAATACATAAAGATGGCCTGTACACCGGCACCTTTTTCAATACACGTGTGTATTAATGTGTGTGTGTGTTTCAGTCTATAAGACAACGATAAATGATTTTAACTTGCATAATTGAGTACTACCCTATTCAAATTAAATCCAGTTTATCAGTCACTGAGCATTTTTACTTTCAAGTTAATGTTGTGTTGAATTTATTATATAAAACAAATAACAAATATACGTATATTTCTATATAAGAACGGAAAGTTTGACATGACCAACATTTTGCAAATATTCTATACATATATTGCCTTGTGGGTCATCAACCCACAGTGTCGTGTCCCACAATGGTATCTATAACTTTTTTAGGAAATCTAAAATTAAAGTAAATAGATACATTATAAAAACCAATTACTTCAAATTATAGCGTTTATTATCTCCCTGCATCCCTGGATATGTGAGGTCCACACAACCCATGATATGTAGGCATGACCCATATACATGTCTAACATATATATATATATATATATATATATATATATATATATATATAATATATATAATATATATTATATATATATATATATATATATATATATATTATATATATATATACAAAAAATGAAAACAAGTGCCGGAAAAAAAGTCACATATAAATAAACAAAAAACACATTCCATGAGTTAACTTATTTAATTATTTGCCAACGGTTTCTCTTCATGATCATTTGCCCTGATTGATCATAAGAGAAACCGGTTGGCAAATAATTTAATAAGTTAACTCATGGACTATGTTTTTTGTTTTTATTTATATACATATATATAGAGAGAGAAGAGAGAGAGAGAGAGAGAGAGAGAGAGAGAGAGAGAGAGAGAGAGAGAGAGAGAGAGAGAGTATATATATATATAAATATATATATATATATATATATATATTATGTATTAGGCGACTTTTGCTCAAACGCGACTGGCGATTGCTAATTAGTCAGCTAGTTGATAATCAATATTTTCATCAAGCGACCACATTCAAGGTAAAAGAACAGGGATTTAACTGCGAACAGATTCTAAATGTGCTCCTACCTGTCAATTGTTTATATTTCTAAGTGTCACGGATTTATATTACAATTAGATTTAATTAAATCATATTATCAATTAGAGTATATGCAAGTGTCAACAATCAAAACAATATATAATTATATATATATGAAACAATCTATTTCCCCAACCAAAGAGGGAAGAGTAATAAATAAATGATCAAATACTGTCAAATTAACTTGTTACAGGCACCAACAATATACTGGAATTTACCTTATTTAACCATTATCTGTCTGTCTACAGGGCGACACATGTGCTAGCTCTTGTTGATCTTCTTTTAAGCGTTTGAAACAATAACCAAACATAAAAATTCATACAAAATTAAACTTTATGAAAAAAGCCTTAAAGTGAAAACATAATGCAAGTTATTAAAACACATTATATATTGCTGAAGGGCATTTTTGTCCTATCGACAAAACCCATTCCTCAATAACATCTTTTTCACCAATACAAAATCTCAACAGCAGCCATATGCTTTTGTGCATTATGTCAGATAGTGGATTCAAAAGCCCTCCGTTATCTGGCTGGCTTGCTTCATAAAAAGCAATATACCAATGTCCCTGACGATATTCAAACCCAAAACTTTGAGGGGCAAGTGATATTAAGTTGGCTCCCTTATCTACTCATCCGATGAAAGGGTTATGGTTGTAAACATATTATAAATTGATGCGTTATTGTTATAACGATGTAAAATGGATCAAAGGCCTGTTCTCCTCAGCGAATTTTTAAAGATGAAATAAAGTTGTCCACAAGTATGCTCAACAACCAACTGGATTAAAAATAAATTAAATATTGCATCGAACCGCTAAAAATAAACTAATTGACCATTAAAATGTAAAAGAAGAAGTTCATGGTAATTTTCATTCAAATTTAGGACATGTATTTAAAGGTAAAATATTGTGAAATGAAAACAGAAAGAAATTGCCACATTGCAAACCGGCAGTATTAATTTGAAAGAATCGTAGTTTTTATCCAGTGACCGATAAACAAGACAATATTTTTCTTTCAGACAAAGACTGAACACATCAACAGAAATTAAAACGATCTATCCCCTTTTGTTACAAATTTGTTAAAGACGGTAATTCTAAAATATTGGAAAGATATCTATAAAATGCTAGTCAATAAATCAAATTAATAGCTAATCGTATTTACAGGATTTTTCTATCAACTTTTGGGTAAGGTACTAGGCTTATACTTGGAAAGTCCTAGGCTTATACTTGGAAAAAACCATATACGGCACGTTGCTCTTCAATTTGTGTGTTGTAAGCAAACAATGCAACACCTGACTATGGTCATGCCGAGATCAATATTACCTACAGAAACAAATCATTATGCGGCTTTGCGTTTAATAAGTATGTAAAGTAAAATACCTCTTTCTTACTTATTTAAGATTAAAGCATTGAAAGTTATTTAAAGGAATAATGTTTCATTTGGAAAATATACATTATAAGCGCTGGTCACCAAAGTGTGTATTTGTATGTAGGACTTTCAACTGTTGAGTTACAAAAAAGCAAACTGGTTAAACACTTCCTCAAAAAAACATTTAAGAATCATGTTATTAGGAAAATGAAGAAGACGTAAGTAGTTTGAAATATTTGCTAAGGAAAATGTTTTATGTGTATGACAAGTTTATTTTTTTTATTAATTATCCTGTAACTTTTAATTAATGTATGACGCAAATAACTTTGTTATCGAAATTGTGTGTACAGAAACAATTTTATATAACAGTTGATCACTCTTCGGTGTATATTTTTTCAATATTAATTATTATTATATTTTAGACTGATATTTACTTTTTAATTTTTGGTTATAATGTTGCTGTTTATTTGGGTTTTCGTAGTTGTTTCTATTTGTTTCTTCTTTTTTTCAGACTTAGATTATTTGTTAATGTGACATGTTTCTCAATTATTGTGTGGTGTCTTGCGTATGAAAATATATCAATGTTCCAGCCCGATACAGATCGGCTTAACATTTTTGCCGCAAGGTAAACACTTACTTTATGAGTTTATAGTATACATATTATAAACTCGTGATAAGCTGAAATTGTGTTGATTTTGCAATCGGTTGTTGATATGAATTTCTGTGTATTTTGTATTTTATACAGTACAACAAAGTAACATAAAAACCTGTTTTTTTTTGGTTGCACATGTAAAGAATATAATGTAGTCCATGTAAAGTTGACGCAAATTTAAATTGAAGAATAATTGCATCTGTAAAGTAGTCTGCACGAGAAATTATACGTGTTTTTAATCAAATGAATCAATATGGTTTCTAAAATGTTTCAATATATATGAATACAGCATTTATGCCATTTTTTACTATTAAAGACTGGTCTTGAAATCCAAAGGAAATCAGCATAGTGTATGTCATAATCAGAAAAATGAAACAAATATGAGTATAATACACGGGAATGTTATTGAACTTAAAAAGTTAAGAGACCTTGTACAACGCAGATTATTTTACATTCAGGTGAGTTCTTTCGTTGAATGATTGTTCTCTTTGAAATATCAATAGTTTGTATCTCTCGCGTGTCTGTAGTTATTATATGAAAATATCATGTACTAATTTTAACATTTAAAAAGATAACAATGTTTTTCATACATTGTATACATGTTTACTGGACTATTACAAATATATTTGATTAATATGTTATTTAACATTCACGTTGCAATATTATGTGTCTATAGAAGCAACGGATTAATCAATTATTAATTAGTCAACTGATGTCCTTTCTAGAATCCAAAGAACTGTATGGCAGCAAAAAAGATAATTTGTAAACCCAATAATGGTAAGCCGACTCTTTCACTTGTCAATGCTATAAGAATTAAGTTTATATTGCAAGGTATTGTTATAATATAAACAACCATTACAATTTTAACGGATAATCTGTTTGAAGAAATATGACAACTGCAATCCAGAAAATGTAATGATAAAATATCGCCGCAAGAAAAGGGCAAGCATACGCTGTAAAAAGAAATCATAATCAAGATAATAGAAATAGTTAAAACACAAAAATGAAACCTTAAATATTCTTTAAAAATTCCATGTCGGCAAAAACTACAAAAAATGATCAATCAGCAGTATTTCTGAAAAATGTTCATCAAATTAAAAAAAAAATCTAAGAAATTTATAAACCCAATCAATAATTTAAATTTTCAAGAAAAGGAATTATTGATTTAATTTTATAACAACGCAGCTTTTTAGGGTATACCGCAAGAGCATATATATGAATAGATCGAAATTTTAAAATCCATCAGATATACAACAACAAAGCATTTGGTTGGTAATTGTGCATCTAGTCTTCCAAGTAGTTTTTTTTCTTACACCATTTTTGAATACGCCACATGGTTTCATTAAAATATGACATAAATTTAATATTCAGAATAATATCAAGAACAATACCCGAATGTACAATAATGGTTTTTAGTTGATACTTTTATACTTTTTTAGAATACCTTTCGTAATTTATGAATATTGTAGCTATTTTGTTTTTGGTTTGTTAAATATCCAAAACGTATATGGACCGTTTTCATATCCCCTTCACAATCGAGGGATTAAAAATTATTTAAGAGAACAAAGTATTTTCGTCTCAAAATATATATCTGTTTAAAATGACATTGAATTCTTTATAAAAAGACAAAACATTTGAAACGCAAGGCTCCGTTTCCTAGATATCATGCTGATTAATTTAATATTTACTTTAAGGTAACTGTACATCTTAAAATAAAGAGAGCAAAACCATTCTTAAAGTATCTATAACAACGATCCCGTATGTGACCTATGTTATAATTATAGAAAAGAGGGTAACATTGCAGATGAAATACTTCAAATTAAAGGAGACATTAGTAGTTCAATAAAATATGATAAACAAGATCAACAAGGAAAGGCGGCGTTCAATGAATGCAACCCCATATGACCCAGCAACAAGAACCAATGGCAAGGAGCCCAGGCGGACCTCAAACAAAAACAGGACAGGGCAAAGACAGAGCACGGACAGGTTAATCATTAAATGATAAATAATTTCTAACTGATTAGGAATTCAAAGAAAAGAATAATAGGCCCACAATGGGGAAGGGGACAGGAGACCGGGGGAAGGGGGGTTAATCAAAGAAATAAAAACTAGAGGCAATTGGGAAGATACTTACCGTAGACGAGAAAACAACAAGGGACACAAGCAAAAGTGTCACCAAAACAGTATGAAACAACATAGACATACATCTGAGGAATACAGTGGGGGCCGCCTTGGAACGGTCAGCAGCATTATAATGACTGCTGGGGAGTTTAAACAAGTTAATGGTGCACCAAACCTCGCTCTTAGCCCCACCATGTTCCTATAAACGAGACAGTGTAAATAAAATGAATCCCCGCCAAGTGAAATTTTAACAGTTGCCATGGTTACAAAAGGTTTAAGAAGTAAAACACTAAAATGATCATGTAGAAACATATAAAAGTAAACCCAATGACCATAACAAAAGTACTCAATGTCCTAAAGGAAGACAGAGCAACAGGAAAATCACCTACAAGGGCCCGACGAAGCAAGGCAGAAGACGAACATTAAGACAATTCAGTCCCAAAGGGCTTTACGAACTATCCATCATAGAGTCTTCCACTTGGTCCGTCAGATACAATCAAAAGAGGAAAGCGTAGTGTCCAACTGTAAAAGAGTTGAACACTAAACATGCAGTATGTCTTAAAATAGTAGGGTCATAACCTCTTTTAATAAAACGTTTAATGATTTTAGTAAAAACAGCAGACAAATTACCATGACCCAAAATCTTACGAAGTTTGTAAATCACATCGCCATAAAAACCAGGCTTGCTAATTTGTCGCAGAAGAGTTTTTAAATCACTATTGAATTTAGAAATTAAATCAAAGTTACGATTGTAAAATTTAGTAAAATATTTCCGTTATTTATGATAGCGGTAGCCCTGTTTTAGAAGCTTGCTGGTAATAAAAATATTCCGCTCGTTGAAATCCTGAACTGAACTGTCTGTATTAATATGTAATGGGTGCAACTAATTTTGTATCAGTCAATAGAGGATAAAATAAGAAACAGATTAACAGCTCAAAAAACAGCAAATAAAAGTCTGTCTATAAGACCAATTCCTAAATGTTCATACCTAAATGCAAGCTCTTAAGTATTTTTGTTTGATAAATTATATAAAACTGATGTATTAGTTAGGTTATCAAAAGAGTTTTATTGTATTCATGTATTCATAAACTAAACCCCAAATGATGACGTCTCATTTTTTTACGTTGCGATCACATTTGTAAGCAAATAACGATCTATTGACATTGTAACTATGATGTACTATTTATTAGCCCTGATGAAAAAAAGCCGGTAAAAACATTTAATCGAGAAAAGCCAGTTAACGTCAGTACATATTTGCATATGTTGAAAACTAAAATTTGTTTGTATCGTTTGTTTGCTCCGGTTCAAATATTTTTTTTAACTTTTCCATCTGATAATATTTTCAAAACTGTCATGTTGTTTATATATATACATTAACTGTTGCATATTGTATTTATTTATCTACATATGTATACTTTTTTTAAATTTACTTTATTTATATTTTTTGTTCAAAGCCGGCTTTGGAAGTACTTTACACCAGCTGACATTTTGTTTGATTGCGGCCTATGCTACTGAAAGAACACTTATTATCAGGTCAAAGGGATGGAACTATGCAAAAGAGGGTTGGGAAACCGTATTTCTTCCTGTCAGCACTAATTGTACATCTGTTATGAACAATACAGTAACAAAAACTAAAAGTACGTGACAAGTAATTAAAAAAGGCATTCTTGCTGCTCCGTAAAGCTTAAAATAAAATTGCGTAATGACTGATTTAGTCGATTTAACTGAATTTGCGAACGGTAAATAAACTTATATAGTATGCATTTTATTTCCAACAAAAACATTGTTTACCTTGTATGAATGAATGATTTCTACAAAACAAAACTTTTCGATTGCATCGATAGACAAATATTTGAATATAATAAATTAACACACATTTACAATTTCTTAGTGAGCATTTTAATTTCAATATACATTTCATTGCAAATTCTCTAAAATGCACAGTGAACTACTTTGCATGATCATTAAATCATTTATATTTTCTGGATTTTAAATAATGGTGTGTATTCTTTTAACTACTTAAAAGTGACCTTTAAAGATGGTGATAAAATTTATGTAACTTAAGGTTGTAACGATAATAATAATTTTTCGAGATAAGGGGCGTTCTAGGCCGAGTTGTTAAAATCTACAATTTCAAACTTTTCCCGCTGTGCCGGTGTCTCCGGCAGGCTCACGGACCGTCCAAAACGTATAATGGACCGTTTTCATATCCCCTTCACAATCGAGGACTTAAAAATTATTTAAGGGAACAAAGTATTTTCATCTCAAAATATATATCTGTTTAAAATGACATTGAATTCTTTATATAAAGACACGCAAAGTTCCTTTTCCTAGATATCATGCTGATTATGCTGATGGTGATAGTATTCTCCGAATATTGTCATTTAAGAAAGTTATCCGACAGGCTCATGGACCGTCGGTGGTTCTGCTCAGATAGCTGTCTGTGTCTATATAATGTTCGAAATTACCCGAAATGAAATATCTCCTACAAATTGTATCTAAATTCCATATACAGACAAGTACATCTTTTTTAATTATACATATTAACTGATGTAACTTTAAAGTTGGATACTAAATATGAATTTTAAGCCTCGGTCTCACTTACTCCCGGCAGAGCCCAGGACCATCCCGGTAAGTTACCGGGATGATCCGGGACGATCCGGGTTGAAATTATTGTTTCGGTCACACTTACCCCGGCAGCACTACGGTAGTTCTCTACTAACCACCCAGGATGCGCTCCGGATCATCCAGGCAGAGCCCAGGTGAAGCTACGGTTCATGCCGGTGCTTCCCCGGTCGTTCCAGGATGACGCCGGAAGAGCCCCGATTGACCCAGGCAGAGCCCCGGTCGATCCATGTAGAGTCCCGGCAGAGCCCAGGACGATCCAGGCAGAGCCCCGGTAGAACCCCGGTGGATTGAAAACGCCCAAAAATGATAACATTGATATATAATTTTTATTTAATATAATATCTATTGTTCCAGAATAGTAATTCATGATGATTTTCTGAAAAATCCTTATGCCATACTGGATAGAAGGGAAATGGGAAGGCTTTTAATACAAACAAGTGCAATCATCGCAAATTGTCGGTTTTCTTTTGAAATGATCCGGGCTTTGCCGGGGCTCTACCGGGATCAACCGTAGCTCTACCTTTATCCTCCGGGGCTCTGCCTGTAGTTACCGGGGCTCTGCCGGCATATATCGGGGCTCTACCGTAGCTCTACCGTAGCTCTACCGGCTATATCATACCCCGGATCATCCCCGGTTTGTGCCGGCAGAGCTACGGTGCTTTCCCGGTATAACCCCGGTCGTTCCCGGCAGAGCTAAGGATGAAGCCGGCAAAGCTATACCTTCCCGGATCATCCCGGACCACCCCGGTGATATTAAATATTTTATTCCATCCGGGGTCGAATGCCGGATGTTCCCGGATCATCCCGGATCATCCAGGACGTTGCTGGCAGAGTTACGGATGTACCCCGGTTGTTCCCGGTCGTACCCCGGTCGTTCCCGGATCACCCCGGACTTCTACCGGGGCTCTGCCGGGGCTCTGCCGGAATGTAAGTGAGACTGTAGCTTAAGAACTTCAACAGTAAACATTTTAGTTTATTAAAGTGATATTTTGCATTCAGCAATGTAGATAGTTGAAAACTTAAGGAAATGAACTGTCTTTAAGTCCGTGTATGCTTAAAATATATATTATATTATCTTTATACATTAACAGCGTTAAAGAATATATCTGACAAACAGGCAATTGCCTTACCCGCAATGAGAAGTGTCGATCTGGTGGACTACATGCCCTTCGTAATACCAGTAGACTTAGCTGCCAGACTAGAAACGGTTCATATAAATCCAGAAATATGGTGGATTGGGCAGTTTGTGGAGTATCTTATTACACCAAATAATGATTTAAAATTGCATTTAAAAAAGCAGCAGAAACAGCTAGTTTTTCGACGGCCATTAATTGGGTTTGTATTAAACGTTAAACATTCGTGCTTCTAGCTTTTTATAACTGGATGCAAATTCCGCATTGCAAATGAACGTAACAAACAGATTTAAAGCCTGGTTAATATCGTTTACTTTAAAAAAACACCTTAGTGGTATTAAATGAATGGTTATGATTTTGATCAATGCCTGTCGCCCTACTGTTTTTGAAACGGGATAAAAAAAGTGATGATAACTTAGTTATTGTGTCACTCTGCATCATAATCATATAAATCTGTACAATTATTTCGATTCTAACCACTATCTATTTTAAAGATTGCACATAAGACGGACAGATAAGATAAATGATGCAAGATATTTCAATCTGAGTGAATACATGGATGTTGTAGAAAAATGGTTTGAAGAGCACTTACAAAACAATACGGAAAGACGATACATATTTATTGCTACTGATTTTCCGAAAGTTATACAGGAAGCAATACGCACGTTTGTATAATTCAGTAATATTAAAGAAATTGCTAATTAGAACATCATACCCATCCATGAAATTATCAAGGATTGCATCGTTTTATTATTTTTTATAATATTTCTTTATTTATTTTTTTTTTGCTATAAAAAATTCAAATTTTAAATAATGTTATTAACCTTTATACTATAGTAAAAATGTCACCTGTTTTGAAAGAGAAAATCCATTCAATATGACCGTTATTAAACAGTAACCATGAATTCAAAGTGTTCAATATGAAACATGATATAGTATTTAGAACATTTTAGTATTTATTGCTAAGTTAATTGTCATGGCCTTGGTTATTTAATCATATACAGGTATCAAAACTATACGTTTGTTTATCATAAAAAGACGATTACTGACAGATACTCATTATCATCACTGAAAGACATTATTTCGGACATACACACACTAAGAATGTGCGATTTTGTAGCATGCACAATGTCTTCAAATGTAAGTAATAAATATGTGGTTATTGTAAATCAATTAATGACGATCTTATCACATAAAGCATTTACTTTCTAAAGTTATTAACTTTCAAAAATAACTTCTCTGATGTCATAATCTGTCTCGCATTATGCTTTGTAATTCGAATTAAATGCAATCCTTTAACTCCAATTTTAGTATTAAAAGTCTTTTTAAATAACAATAGATTTGCCGACTCGTTTATGAGCTTAAAGGATCGCGTGACGGATGTGCAGCTTATCGACTTGTTTCCTTGGACATGGACTATTTCTTTAACGCTATGCCGCTGAGAAGGACTAATGGTGTTTCCTTACAGAATATAACACTTACATATCATGGATTTAAACCTATCAAAGATAAAACAGATAATCAAAAAAGAATTTTGTTTGCAACAGATAGAAATAAATCGCGAGTTGTCATGCCGCTTTACCCCGAAATTAAGGAAAAATCAGGTGCATTAAACGACGACAGTAAAAAATAAACATATTGCTATTTCTCTCAATTGTGTTAATCCTTTTTAAAAGCTAACATTAGGAACCTTATCAATTTTGTATTGCGATTACGTTTTATTTTATCCGGAACAACCAATGCAATAACAGTCATATATTACTTTAAGAGGAAAAAGGTCGGATAGTTATTTGGTTCAGATCAAATATTAAACCGAGTAAGGAGAGTGTAGAAAAACAACATAAAGAATGATATTCTGCGACAGAATATTCGAAAAGAAATACAAGTGAATATAAATTATTGTATTAAATGAGCAGCGTCAACATAAGCGATAAAAAGCGGATTATGTTTCTTTAGGCAACCATGTGTTAGTTCAATATATAAGTTTTTCATATATTCTATTGGTTGATAAATATAAATATTTGTATGTTTTACAGTATTTCTTTGTATTTGATAATTTTAATAACACCATTATCTTTGAAGTTATTCTTATATTTTTATATCTCTCCATGGTAAATATGAATGTGTTATAAATAGCAAATAAATAGTAAATAGCATAACACACTTAAAAGATTAGATTTCTGGGTTGGTTTTCTCAAATTCCTAGCATTTCCTAAGCAATGACGTTGTATGGTTTTATTGTTGTTGCTTTACTCTTAAACCTGTGGTTTCACCGATCACGTTTGTTGCTAAAGAGACACAGATCCGTGTATAAAATTGATTATGAATATTATTAGATTTCACATGTGAATAACGATCGTTTAACATCAAAGCAAGCCGAGTGTGCAATCTGAACATATGTTCAAAGTAGGTAAAGAAAAAAAGAAACAACACAACATTTTTTTTTATAATTTTGTAGTTTTACTTACTTTGCTTATTACATTTAGTCATAGTTTAATTTAAATTATTCGATTGACCATTATTTAAGAAAAATAAATGCAAAGAAAATCAAAGAAAACTTTATAGATAAATAAATAAATAACAAAGAAAGAATGAAAAACTAAAACAAAAATGAGAAATAATAATGTTTCTAAATTCCTCTGGAACTTTAAATTAACAGAAAGAAACATTTAAAAGATGTTTTATGCTTATACGCTCATGAAAGAAAGAAACAGAAAATCTGAATCAATTATAATATATTTATTTCATTGTTTGAAAATAAATTTTAATTTTTTTAGAGTTAAAGGATGTAGATCATCAAAAAAATTATTTGTTTAGAAAAACCCTTTGTATTAATATAAAAAAAAATTAAATACTTTTTCACATTAAAATTTTGTCCTATTAATTTTAAAAAAATATAAAAAATCACAAGTCATAACTGATGGAAACATTATTGTAATAAAAATTCTACACAGAAACACGCAATTGTGACACCAACATTTCATCGATTGTGCTTAGAATTACAGAGTTACAAAATATTTGGGCCTTTAAAACAATAGCATTTGCAAAAGTATGCCTTCAACAATATTGCCACGGAACAATCATATTAAGGACGTTAAAGAGTCGCATCGAAACATTTTAAAACATAAAAAATGACGCAAAAATGCTAAAAAGCTGTAACATTGACATGGCCCTAGACACGTAATCACTGGCAGAAAATCCAAACTGTCCAGCTTTACTGGTGGAGGAATATTACGCAATATGTCAGGCAAGAACGGCCACATGAGAAGAACCACGACGTTCCGTATGTTAGCTGGATACATTGCTCGGCTGAAACAAATCGAAGTTATATGTATGGATTCGAACCTTCAGGGGTAAGGGAAAAGGGTTTGAAGGTATAAGTTTTTACCACTCGCTAATATATGACCCAAAACACCACACTCTTGGTCAAGAGAAGTACTCAAAGTAAAACAAGTAAGGTTGCCACCTGGAGCACTTGGAACATGTACGACCTGAAACGAAATATTGCATCTAAACTTTAAACAGCACTTTTTGCGAACATGCCGATTAAACATTTTGTCAAATATGTATGCCATATTATGCAACCGAATATTCACTCATTTTGTTTTGGCAGTAAATTATATATTAAAAGCATTTTTACATTTTTGTTTATTTATAACTTAAACTATCGAGTTGCACTGTTTTTAGAACACAAGTAGTATATTAGTTAGCAATATTTGTGCACTTACCACTTACCGTTGACTACTTGGTCTTCCTTGGTCAAAATTGAACAATACAAATAAAAACCAAATTAAGCAAAATTAACTGTTACTTAAACCTGAAGTTGTTAAGAAAAATAAGAAAAAATATAAAATCTCTTGACCAATGTACATTTGACGCACTAATGACTGGTCAGCTTTTTTTCTAAACTGAGCACTACGCAAACTAATACCAACATTTTCCAGCTTTCAATACTTAAAAAAGCAAGGTCTTATTTTCAAACTATTTTTATTTCTCTTGGAATATCTCCAGGAAAATTCCAATATTTTGCCTTAACTTTTGAAAACATAAATAACATATTGTTTTTCTGTCGACATTTAAGATTTTAAAATAAATTTGTAAAATAATTTATAATATTTGTTTTTGCATTTTGTTTATCAGTATCTTCTTTCTTTGGGTCAACTAACTTATCCATCGCGGCCACGGTATACCATTATTATTATCTACTTTCAGTATTTTATAATTGATCGTACATTGAATTATTGTTTAGCAATATGAAAAAATAAACAAATATATATACTAGTATTTCAATTATTATGTATATTTTACGTTTGGAATATAAAAAAAACACTATAAAAGCAAGCGCAATGTGTCTATGAACCATTTAAGTCATCTCAATTTATTAACCCACATTAATTAGATTAATTGCCTCCTCATTTTATCAATCTTCACCAAATCTAATTTGTCTAATACTATTGTGTTTCGCACAATTTTCAAAATTAGATAATGCTTTGTTTTGAAATTTTCGTTTTTTGTATTTTACAAAGACATTCTCCGGTAAAATAATTTAAAAGAATTTTAGTTTTTTAAACCTTTCAGCAATTTTTTGGAGGGTAATTTTGCTGTATGTCTAGAGTATTTTTGACAACACCCCAGGAGCCATCCGCTTTTTTCTCTGGCCCTTAAATTGATTAGTTACACCCGTCCCCTTTAAAAATGTTTTTCTCCCAAAAATCCCCTCGGAAATTAATATTTAAATTTAAACTTACAAAAAAGTAGGAAAAGTCCCTTTTTATGTTTTAAAACAGATTTATTTGTTATCCTAAAAGTTTATTGAAACCATTTAAACCCTTTTATCAAAAATTTTTTAAATATACCCGTTAATTCAGCTTAGTGAAAAAACATAAATAATGTACCAAATAAATTTCGCAGGATGTTTTGTTTTTGCTTCCCCCCAAAAAAAAAAATCAAATTTTTGATGATATTCCCCTTTTTAAAGGGTAGATGATTGATAAAAGTTTATTTAAAAGTTTTTTAAATATTTTTAAATGAAATACGGGGAAAATTAATTTTTTCCTAACAGAAAAGAAAAATCCGTAAAAGTTTTCTAAAAATATCGGTGTAAAGGGAAAATCTAATCTTTACGTATTACTAAGTATAAGCGATATTCACTCCTATTTTGACAAAAACATCAAACGTCACATGCAAGCTTATCTATTAAAATGTCCACGGAAGCGAAAAAAAAATTGAGATAATTTCCATGCATCAATGAGTCCTACTCTACCTTAGCCCGACGTTTCCCCTATCGATGTGTTACTAAAATAGCACACTTTAAAATTTTGCGAAATTCTTTGTAAAATCGGATATAATGACACTTTGCCTCTAAAACATTCATGTTTTCTGTTATGACAGTGATGCCTTTTGATGACGAATCTAATTTTTATGTATTTTAATTCAGTATTTCGTCAAAAAAACTGAATCAGGAGAAATATCTTCGCAAAAGTTAAAACGCTTTTTTGTCAACCATTGAAGTATAGCCTGAATTTCTCATAAACACATTATCATGATAGTTGCCACATTTAATATTGAAGTATATGGCCATGATAGCCTTGCTTTTTGATGACAAATCTCATTTGAATTTACTTTGGATATTTTAAAACTTTAAAAAACTGGTTTCATGTTTTTTTTTCGGGCAGGAAAAAGTTTTTTTTTGGGCAATATAAAAAAATCAGGTCTAACCAAAATTTATATTCAATAAAAAATTTGTTCCTTAATGCGCCCAAAAGACCCAAAAATTTTAAATTAGACCAAATTTTTTTAAACCCGGGACTTTTAAAACGATTTTAGTCCCTAAATTAAAAAAATTTTAAAAATGTGATAAAATTTATTAAAACACAAAATTAGATTTTAAAAAAAAGTAAAATTTTTCAAATGATATTTCAAAAAAAAAATTAAAATTTTAAAAAAAAACTTAAAGTTATATTTTATGTCTTTCCCAAAATTTTTCAAAAATTTTAATTTTAAAGGGTTCCTTTTTAAATCCATTTTTGGGAAAAGTCTTTTGATTTGGGGGCGAAAAATCATCTTAAAGGGTTAAGATAAGGGGTCTAGATGTCATCTTAATATCCTAAGGGGTCGAGAAGTCAAGGGGTTTAGATGTCTTAATTGCGTTCTTTCTACGGTAACGTACAAACGCGATTGACATGGTTAGATAAAATAACCAGCACATATGATGTCCGGGAAAGCATTAAGGGGCTTCTACTATTATGGGATATTGGAAACATTTAACAGTCTTATTGTCGAAAAATGAATTTGTGCTATTTAAAAATATGTATCATGAGCTGTGCTAAAGAAATGTAAACAACAAATGCTGCTGTTGGTGCTTCTACTACTGCTGCTCCTGCTGCTACTACTACGACTACTACGACTACTACTACTACTACTTCTACTACTACTACTACTACCACTACCACTACCACTACCACTACCACCATTACTACTACTACTGATTATAATACTTAATAATAATAATAATAATAATAATAATAAGAATAATAATAAGAATAAGAATAATAATAAGAATAAGAATAATAATAATTTTAATAGTAATAATAATACGTACATTATTGTGCAATAAATCCCTTTTAGTAAAACACTCCTAACCCTCGGCTCACCTACCCTTGTTTTTTGCACAGTGGCTCTGCGTGACCTTTGACCTCTGGTCAGAGCCACTGTGTGACGTTCTACCCCTCCGGGGGGCCACGGTCGGCCAAATGTCTTGTACGGTGGCTCTGACCTTGACCTTGAGGGGTTGGGGTAGGGTTAGGGTTAGGGCTGAGGGCCACGGCAACGCCCGGGCCCACGAATAACGCGTTTTTGAGATTTAAGGTTTTCGGGTGAAAAGGTCATGATGGCGGATTTTGTCGAAACCACCACAGTTCGATCCGGCGCCGGGCCATGTACAATCCCTCGTATTTTGGGCCCCGACCTTGACCTAGTTTTGTCATAAAGTGCGGAAATGTCACATTTAGGCATGACGAAACGACCTGATTGACCCCTCGTTATTCCGTTAATTGGGGGTCCATCCGAGAGGTCTTATCTTGACGGTTATTAGAGGTCCCCGACTACAGGTGCGTGAGAGCTGGTGACCTTCGAGTGGTATAGACGAGCCCAAAAGGTCATGGAAAGACAGACATCTGCATGACCACCATTTTGATTCAAGTTAGTCTAAGTTTTTTTCAGAGCCAGTCTGCAGCATGATTGTCTGTCAAATGGGGGTTCTAGAGAGCCTCTTTAGCAAGTATTTTCTGCTGGCCAAGGGCTTCCGTTTGACTTCCGTTTTTCTACACTTAGGCACTCGTTTCGTGACACTGTACAGCTCTGAACATGTTCCCTAGTTACAGCCTTCGTTCAGCGAAGTTTTTTACTACAGGGGCTACAAAAGAGCCACTATTGGATAGCATAAACAAAATCTCTTATGCGAGCCCATGGGGGTCACTGTTCAACAATTAATTTTGCCTGGAAAGAGCTCTCATATTATTGCACTTGGGAAAATTTTCAAGAGCCAAACAATTGCATAACGGGCCTTTGTGTAGCAGAGCTAATGTCAAGCAAACGTTCTGATAGCGGGGCTCTGTGAGCCTTGCTTAGCAAATTTTCAAGAGCCGCACAATTGCATAACGGGCATTTGTGTGACAGAGCTAATGTCCAGCAAACGTTCAGATAGCGGGGCAATGTGAGCCTTTCTAAGCATTTTGCTTTACAGAAATCAGAACAGCCTTCATAACAGGTGCTGTATATGTTAAAAATGGGCTCTAAAAGAGTTAGTTTTGTACCGCAGTGGCGCTTTTGCTATGTGGAGAACTTGACCTTGGACTTGATCCTAAGGGGTAGGTAAGAGCCACTGTGTAACAATTTATCTACCCCAGAGCACTTGTCATACAGTGGCTCTAGTAAATGGCCTTGACCTCTTAGGGTAGAGGGCAGAGCCACTGTAAAGCAATTCGACCTAACCCATATGGTTTGTCATACACTAGCTCTAGAATAGATGTACCCCATTTTTGTCTAACAGTGGCCTTCTGACAATTTTAGGGGGTAGAAGTAAGATGTCTAAGAGCCAGAGTAACACAATCTGTTTTACCCCAAATGAAAGATCATACAGTGGTTTTATAATGGTAACCCTATCTTGTTGGACAGTGGCCTTGTTTTTTCCACACTTTGCATTTGATTTAGCATGTATGTATGTGTGTGTGTCTGTGTGTATGTGTCTGTCGGTGTATGTGTCTGTGTGTGTCTGTGTCTGTGTGTGTCTGTGTATGTCTGTGTATATCTGTGTGTATGTCTATGAGTCTGCCTGTGTGTCTGTGTAAGTGTCTGTCTGTATGTATGTCTGTGTATGTGTCTGTGTGTATGTGTGTCTGTGTTTGTGTGTCTGTGTATCTGTCTGTGTGTCTCTGTGTGTATGTTTGTCTGTGTCTGTGTTGGTGAGTCTCTGTCTGTCTGTGTGTGTCTGTCTGTATGTGTGTAAGTATTTGTGTTTGTCTGAGTCTGTCTGTTTCTGTGTCTGTCAGT
Organism: Ruditapes philippinarum; assembly: GCF_026571515.1. Taxonomy (NCBI): domain Eukaryota; kingdom Metazoa; phylum Mollusca; class Bivalvia; order Venerida; family Veneridae; genus Ruditapes; species Ruditapes philippinarum. The sequence continues at coordinate 102,174 of NW_026853585.1, read as the reverse complement.
GTGTCTGTGTGTGTTCTTGTCTGTGTGTATGTCTGTGTATGTGTCTCTGTGTCTGTTTGTCATTATGTGTGTCTGTCTGTGTATGTCTGTGTGTATGTATGTGTGTCTATGTGTGTGTTTGTGTGTGTATGTGTCTGTGTGTGTGTCTGTCTGTCTATGTGTGTGTTTTTGTATGTATGTATGTATGTACCCAATCGTGCTGGACGGTGGCCCTGGATTTTTCACATTTTGCGTTCAATTAAGCGTAAGAGTCATGGGGCAGGGGTAGAAATGTGTTATATATTTGCTCTGTGTTAGGTAGGGGCCTTGACAGGAACCGTTTTGGGGTAGAAATGCGGTAGTTTAGAGTCACTGTAGAAATGTGTATGTGTGTCTGTGTGCCTATCTGTATGTGTGTGTTTGTGTCTGTGTGTGTTTGTCTGTGTCAGTGTCGGTATGTATGTTTGTGATGTCTGTGTATCTGTGTATGTCTGTGTGTGTCTCAGTATGTGTGTCTGTGTGTCTGTCTCTCTTTGTACGTATCTGTGCGTGTGTATGTGTGTCTTTTTGTGTGTCTGTGTGCGTGTTTTTGTATGTATGTATGTACCCCATACTGCTGGACGGTGGCTCTGGATTTACAGTGGCTCTTTGCTACCCCTAAGGGGTAGAGGTCAACTATAAAGCAATTTGACGTACCCAATATGCTGGACGCTGGCCCTGGTTTTTTTGCACTTTGCGTTCAGTTAAGCGTAAGAGTCATGGGGTAGGGGTAGAAATGTGCTATATATTGGTTCTGTGTTAGGTAGGGGCCTTGACAGGAACCGTTTTGGGGTAAAAGTGCGGTAGTTTCAGAGCCATTGTACAAATGTGTATATGTGGATGTGTGTCTGTGTATTTGTGTGTCTATCTGTATGTGTGTGTTTGTATGTGTGTGTGTTTGTGTGTGTGTGTTTGTCTGTGTTTGTGTGTATGTTTGTGCCTGTGTGTGTCTGTATATACTTGTCTGTGTATGTATGTGTGTCTGTCAGTGTCTGTCTGTGTGTGTCTGTATATCTATATGTATGTCTGTGTGTCTGTGTATGTGTGTGTGTCTGTTTGTGTGTCTGTGTATGTGTTTTTGTATGTATGTATGTACCCCATACTGCTGGACGGTGGCCCTGGATTAACAGTGGCTCTTTGCTACCCCTCAGGGGTAGAAATCAGCTCCACTGTACAGCAATTTAACCTACCCCATCGTGCTGGACGTAGGCCCTGGATTTTTCGCACTTTGCGTTCAATTAAACGTAAGAGTCATGGGGTAGGGGTAGAAATGTGCTATATATTGGCTCTGTGTTAAGTAGGGGCCTTGACAGAAACAGTTTTGGGGTAGAAGTGCGGTAGTTTCAGAGCCACTGTACAAATGTGTATGTGTCTCTGTGTTTGTGTGTCTATCTGTATGTATGTGTTTGTGTCTGTTTGTGTGTTTGTCTGTGTCTGGTCTGCAAAAATATGCTATGAGATATTTTTGAAGAAGAAAGTTTGGCACTATAGGAAAAAAGAAGTTCCAATTTGAGGCCTTCATTTGAAGTTAACAAGTTAAAGTACAAGAAATATTCGGTAATTTAACATTATAGTGATTAGTTATGCTTATGTAACCATGAAATGAGACAAAGAACCAAGAGGAGGCAAAAGTCGAAGGAAATTTATCTCCATAAAACTTGCATGTATGTTTTTAACAGTCAATTTAGAGTAACATCCCCTGAGTGTCTATTCAAATTGATGAATATATGTATCAAATGCCACTCACAGCAAACAATAAGAATTCATTACCAACTGCTAGTATTTAATTTGTCAGGCTTGATGCTTTGATGATTTGATTTTTTTTCATCGCGAAAACATATTACAAATCAGCCCATTTCGACGACAACAGAAATCAAGTCTCGTTTTTTATTGAAAACAATAATATTTTTTGTATGTATGTATGTACCCCATACTGCTGGACAGTGGCCCTGGATTTACAGTGGCTCTTTGCTACCCCTAAGGGGTAGAGGTCAGATCCATTGTAAAGCTATTTGACCTACCCCATATGCTGGACGTTGGCCCTGAATTTTCAGTGGCTCTTTGCTACCCCTAAGGGGTAGAGGTCAGACCCACTGTAAAGCACTTTGACCTACCCCATACTACTGGACTGTGGCCCTGGATTTTCAGTGGCTCTTTGCTACCCCTAAGGGGTAGAGGTCACATCCACTGAAAAGGAGTTTGACCTACCCCATATGCTGGACGGTGGCCCTGGATTTTTAGCACTTTGCGTTCAATTAAACGTAAGAGTCATAGGGCAGGGGTAGGGTTTTATGGCTAGTCACGCTTACAACAAAGTCGGTTTTCATTGTTCCACTACTTTGTTCCACCTCAACTTTTTCAGCATTTCGAACTTCTTGAATAGTCATGTTCTTCAAAACGCCAGTTCTTGCGCCTGAATTTAGTAGCAAGGATGAAATCAGGTATTTGCGCGCTGAAGCCATGTTATGATGCAATGTTTCATCTGGTGTCTCCGACAAAACACGAATTGCCTCTCGTCTCTGCTCACAATCGAAGAAGTCTTTAATATCTACTTTCATCACTGTTTGCCTCTTCTCCGTCATCTTCTTGATTCTGCATCGTGTTCTAGCTTTGCTGATCGTTCGGCACAAACCGTTGATTTTAGTCTTGAATTCTGTACTAAATCCCGATGGTGCCAGTGCACGTTCCTCCAAGTATGATAGAAATTTGGTTAAAAAGCCTATTAAACGGAGTTTCCATTGTGGGCTCCTGGTTGCCCCTTCATCTTCGAAATACTCTTTCAAGTGGATGGGAGTACAAAAGAAAAGCATATCTTTCGGTCTTCTTTCGGCGCAATAGTATGAGAAGTACTTCTTCACTAGAGCAGCGTACTCCTTTGCTCTATCGATGCATACCGAGCCGCCAAGCTCACTGGTTAGGTGGCTTATCCAGTTCTGAAATATTCTGGGCCTTTCAACACATCGACTCAGTCGGTCATTTTGAACGTCTTCACCCGCACCATTATCTCTGTCCGTGTCGACTTCATGCGTCTCTGCTGGTGGTTGGATTTGCCTCTCCTCGGGGTTCACATATATCTCTGGATCATAGGAAATCGTGTCATCTGAAGGCTCACCTAACTCAGCCGTAATCGGTTTCTTCTCTAGCATCAAAGGTTGAGAGAAATCTTTTCTTGGCGGTAACCGCCATAAAGCGTCTACAATCCTGATTGCATTTCTTGATTCACGCCTCGATTCCTGACTTGTCATTGAGTGCTTGGATCTCAAGTGAAGCGGCACATCAACGATTATGCTGGGACAGGTCTCTATAGGGCATATCTTCAAGTATCGACCATGCCGTTTTCTTATTCCTCTAAGTCTAACATGATTCGCATAGAGCCTGCAAAAATAGTCAGACTTCATTTTATCTATGTGTTGACGCCTTAGGTGAGGTGTAAGGCGTTTAAAGTAATCTTTACAGACTGGACATCTGTAAGAATTACGAATCTTTGTCATCTTGTAGAAATTTTACTTCTGCTCGATGTTTACTCTTCGCTGCCTTGCAACTGAATGATTTTTCCCGCCTCCGAGCCTCTATATATACGTTTGGTCCATCCTATTTTACTTGACGCGGGCATCAGGTTTTTACTTGACGGGGGCATCAGGTTGTTAAAGATTGTTACCCCAACATGCTGGACGGTGGTCTCAGTCTCTTTGTAACTGCTTTTTATTAATTTTTAGTTTAAAGGTAGTGGGAGAAATCTGTTACACGTTGGCTTTGTACTATGTTAGGTGATATTTAATAATTGATGGATTTAATTCACCACTTTCATCTATGAATTATGACATAAATAGTTGATATATTTTTTATAAATAATATAACATATTGTAGGGCTAGATGTGTACTTCAGGATAAAATAATACATTTGAATATATCTCTTTCCATGTTTCCTTGGTAGTTTGTACAAGAGTATATACTTTGAATAAAATACAGCGCGGCTAAGAAAATCGCCATTTTTCATTATTTTCATGTATGAATTATGAAATAAATAATTAATATATTCTTACAAATAATATACCATATTGTAGGGATAGATGTGTACTTTAGGATAAAAAAAATGCATTTAAATATATATCTTTCCATCTTTCCTTCGTAGTGTGTACAAGAAAATATACTTTGGAAATAAAAAACGCGCAGGTAAGAAAATCGCGTTTTTCATAATTTTCATCTATGAATTATGAAATTAATAATTAATATATTCTTATAAATAATATACCATATTGTAGGGCTAGATGTGTACTTTTAAATGAAAAAAAGCATTTTAATATATCTCTTTCCATCTTTCCTTGGTAGTGTGTACAAGCGTATATACTTTGGAAAAAAAACGCGCGACTAACAAAATCGGCGTTTTTCATAATTTTCATCTATGAATTGTGAAATTAATAATTGCTGTATTCATATAAATAATATACAATATTGTAGTGCTAGATGTGTACTTTAAGATAAAAAAATGCATTTAAATATATCTCCATCCGTCTGTACCTGGTATGGTGTACAAAGATATATAGTTTTGACTTAAATGTGTGCGCGGCGACTGAATTTGTGCTCATTTTTACATATATTTGTATATAAATTATCACATTCTTTATCAATGTGAATTTATCTTTTTATTGTACAATATAATTTAGTTCTAAGAATGTTTTATTCTTTATTTACAAAGATTATTATTTCTATAACGGGTGTACAAATGTGTATGTGTGTCTGTGTTTCTGTGTTTATCTGTATGTGTGTGTAATTATGTATGTGTGTTTTTCTGTATATGCGTGTGTCTGTCTGGTTGTGTCTGTGTATGTTTTTCTGTGTCTGTATGTGTCTGTCTGTGTATGTATGTCTGCATGTATGTCTGTGTGTTTGTCTGTGTCTGTGTCGGTGTTTATGTTTGTGTATGTGTGTGTCTGTCTATGTGTGTTTGTGTATGTTTGTCTGTAGGGTAGGGGCCTTGACAGGAACCGTTCTGGGGTAGAAGTGCGGTAGTTTCAGAGCCACTAAACAACTGTGTATTTGTGTATGTGTGTCTGTGTGTTTGTGTGTCTATCTGTATGTGTGTGTTTGTGTGTGTTTGTCTGTGTCTTTGTGTGTCTGTGTTTGTTTGTCTTTGTCTGTGTGTCTGTCTATGTGTCTCTGTGTGTGTCTGTATATCTGAGTGTCTGTGTCTGTATCTGTTTGTATGTGTTTGTGTGTTTCTGTGTGTGTCCGTGTGTGTTTTGTATGTATGTATGTACCCCATACTGCTTGACGGTGGCCCTGGATTTACAGTGGCTAGAGGTCAGATCTACTGTAAGGCAATTTGACCTACCCCATATGCAGGTCGGTGACCCTGGATTTTTCACACTTTGCAATTAAAAGTGAGAGTCATGGGGCAGGGGTAGAAATATGCTATATATTGGCTCTGTGTTAGGAAGTGGCCTTGACAGGAATCGTTTTGGGGTAGAATTGCGGTAGTTTCAGAGCCACTGTACAAATGTGTATGTGTGTCTGTGTTTGTGTGTCTATCTGTATGTATGTGTTTGGGTCTGTTTGTGTGTTTGTCTGTGTCTATGTCGGTGTGTATGTTTGTGTCTGTGTATGTGTGTCTGTGTATGAGTGTCTGTCTGTGAGTCTATGTGTGTATGTATGTCTGTGTATGTATATATGTGTGTGTTTGTGCGTCTGTGTGTGTGTGTGTCTGTGTGTGTGGTTTTGTATGTATGCGTGTACCCCATACTGCCGGAAGGTGGCCCTGGATTTACATTGGCTTTTTGCTAACCCTTAGGGGTAGAGGTCACATCAACTGTAAAGCAATTTGACGTACCCCATATGCCGGAAGGTGGCCCTAGATTTTTCACACTTTGTCTTTAAATTAACATAAGTGTTTGTGTCTGTGTATGTGTGTGTGTTTGTCTGTGTATGTGTATATGTTTGTGTCTGTGTCTCTGTCTGTGTTTGTCTGTGTATGTTTTTCTTTGTCTGTTTATGTGTGTCTGTCTGTGTTTGTCTGTATGTCTTTGTCTGTATCTGTGTGTGTGTATTTGTGTGTCTGTGTGTGTGTTTGTATTTATGTGTGTAGCCCATTCTGCTGGACGGTGGCCCTGGATTTACTGTGGCTCTTTGCTACCCCTAAGGGGTAGAGGTCAGACCCACTGTAAAGTAATTCGACATACCCCATATGCTGGACGGTGGCCCTTGATTTTTCGCACTTGCGTTCAATTAAGCGTAAGAGTCATGGGCAGGGGTAGTTATGTGCTATATTTTGGCTCTGTGTTAGGTAGGGGCCTTGAGATGAACCGTTTTGGGGTAGAAGTGCGGTAGTTTCAGAGCCACTAAACAAATGTGTATGTTTGTATGTGTGTCTGTGGGTTTGTGTGTCTATCTGTATGTGTGTGTTTGTGTGTGTGTGTGTGTTTGTCTACGTCTGTGTGTGTCTCTCTGTGTTTTTTGTCTTTGTCTGTATATGTGTGTATGTCTGTGTGTGTCTGTATGTCTGTGCCTGTATCTGTGTGTTAGTTTGTGTGTGTGTCTGAGTGTCTTTTGTATGTATGTCTGTACCCCATACTGCTTGACGATGGCCCTGGATTTACAGTGGCTCTTCGCTTTCCCTAAGGGGTAGAGGTCAGACCCACTTTAAAGCAATTTGACCTTCCCCGTATGCTGGACGGTGGCCCTGGATTTCTCAAACTTTGTCTTCAAATTTACATAAGTGTTTGTGTGTGTATCTGTCTTTGTTTGTTTCTGTGTGTATGTTTTCCTGTGTCTGTGTATGTGTGTCTGTCCGTGTGTGTGAGTGTGTCTGTATGTGTATGTGTCTGTGTATGTATCTGTGTGTGTGTTTGTGCGTCTGTCTGTGTGTCTGTGTGTGTTTTTTGTATGTATGTATGTACCCCATCGTGCTGGACGATGGCCCTTGATTTTTCATAGTCTGTCTTCGAATTTACATAAGTGTTTGCGTGTGTATCTGTCTGTGTATGTGTGTATGTTTGTCTGTGTCTGTCTGTGTGTGTCTGTGATTGTTTGTCTTTGTATGTCTGTCTGTGTGTGTCTGTATGTCTGTGTGTCTGTGTCTGTATCTGTGTGTGTGTTTGTGTGTGTGTCTGTGTGTGATTTTGTATGTATGTATGCACCCCATACTGCTTGACGGTGGCCCTTGATTTACAGTGGCTCTTTGCTACCCCTAAGGGGTAGAGGTCAGACCCACTGTAAAGCAATTTGACCTACCCCATATGCTGGACGGTGGCCCTGGATTTTACGCACTTTGCGTTCAATTAAACGTAAGAGTCATAGGGTAGGGGTAGAAAGTATTGCTTTTCGAAGGCTATGTGCTTATTGGGAGCTCTGACCTTGGCCTTATTGGGTTGTGGAGCCACTGTATGACAAGTTCGGTCCTACCCTTGACCTATATACAGTGGCTCTAAAGCTCGTGCAAAAGGCCGATAACTCTTGTCTCATTTACTACCTTGGGGCTCTCCTACCCCTACAAAAACTATGGGTAGAGAGCCATTTATCAACCCGTTGCCATGACGTCACCATCAAGTCTAAACCCATCAAATGGATGCAGCAGTTACCGGTCGACCAGCACTGCACGTGGGTGAAATTTCAAGATTGCCCTACCCCTCCTTGACCCCCTTTCTAAATACAGATCCATTAAATAGAAATTAATTTGTTGGGTTAGAAAAAAAATGGCTACTTTTTTATTTGAAGTTTGACACTATCATGTAATTAGAAAAAATCTTCGACAAGGTCATCTGAGATGACCTATGATAATTTGGTCAAGGTCAGGGGTAGCATTTAACTTTAATGACGTTTTAACAAAAAGCCACTGTTTCGTCGATCGAAGGCCCCATGGCGGCAAAGTTCTCGGATTTTAGAGCTTTGGTCCAACGAAAAGATCCACAACCTAACACTGGAGCCCCTAATATTACAAAGCCCCATAACGACAAAAGATCCACCGTAATAGGTCCACTTTTTTATTGAAAACAATACTATTTTTTGTATGTATGTATGTACCCCATCCTGCTGGACGGTGGCCCTGGATTTACAGTGGCTCTTTGCTACCCCTAAGGGGTAGAGGTCAGACCCACTGTATAGCAATTTGACCTACCCCATATGCTGGGTGGCAGCCCTGGATTTTTCGCACTTTGCGTTCAATTAAACGTAAGAGTCATGGGGCAGGCGTAGAAATGTGCTTTATATTGGCTCTGTGTTAGGTAGGGGCTTTGACAGGAACCGTTTTGGGGTAGAAGTGCGGTAGTTTCAGAGCCACTGTACAAATTTGTTTTTTATGTATGTATGTATGTATGTATGCATGTATGCATGTATGTGTGTTATAGTTACTTATAGTTACCCCATTGTGTTGCACAGGGGCCTTTTTAGTTACACACTTAAACACTTTAACACTTGTAGGGGTTTAGATTTTTTTCTGCTCGTTGGCCACATAAATTACAAGAAATAAATATTTCTGTCCTTTATGTGTTCACCCTCGCGCCACGATGAGGCCAGCAGAGGGTTAGAGTTATCCTAACCCTTAGCGAGGGAATAAATTAAATCAACGTATTTACAATAATTTAACAATATAAACTAATCAAAATATTTACAAAAATTTCAACAAAAATCACTTAATATTTTTACTATTTTTTGATTATTTTAAAGAAGAGAAAAATTAATCAAGTTTTTTACAATAATTTAACAAATCAAAATATTTACAATTATTTAACAATAAGAACTGATCAAATTATTTACAAGAATTCAAACAAAAATCACTTGATGTTTTTTTTTACTATTTCTTAATTCTATTAATGGAAAAAGAAAAAAAATCATTATTTTACAATATTTTAACAATGTTTTCTAATTAAGTTATAAAAAATTAAAACAATAATCACATAATGTTTTTACTATTTCTCGATTTTTTTATATTTTTTTCCCCAAATACAATGTCCAGTTTTTTTTACACAATAATCAACCACACATTTAATTTACTTTTTACGCATATCTCTTTTTCCTAAATTCCAAATTTTATCACTGATATTTTCGTCACTTAAGTCGGCATACTTTTCTCTCACTGCAGAATTCAAATAAAGCTACATTTTTGTGTAATTTCTAATACTTGATAGTGTTGGTTTCTTGTTGAGGGCAACACATAATTCAATTTCCAATTTCCAAATATGACTGAATTCACGTTATGCATCTGTATTTCACACTCTTCGAAAACACCTCCCAAACTTCCCGTAATCTCTTTGGGACACGGACGTGAACAATGACTGTGAAATAACTGTTGTATTGGCAGAGTCTGTAATATCAGTGTTGGCAGGATCTTTTTCCGGTTCGTGTTGAATCGGTGAGCACGGAATTTCTTCCATCCAGTGGGTAACCTTCTCCGTAGAGTAAGGGGGAATTGTTACTGTCGACTGAACTGGTTGCGGGCGAATCGGTGTAGAGGTTTCACAAATGCTTCCGAAGTATATCAATAGAAATGTCTGCCCCGGTCGAAAGGTCGTAGAAAGTTCTCTCCGTTAGTGCCGAGTGCTTCATCTGTTTGGAAATGTTTTCGCGCATTTCTGGATAGCGTTTCAGTAGGTGCGAAATTATATATTCAGGGTAACTTTAGAAATGGTTTTAGTAAGCTTAGTAATCAAGTGTAAGGTAAATATAATTCAGGATAACCTGAGGAATGGTGGATAATCAAGAGTAAGCTTAGAGATCATCAGAGTAATCGAAATATGAGTTTTAGTAAGGTGGGTCTATCAAAAGTTAGGTTCGTCTGCTTCAAAGTTAGCTGGGTAAACTTAAAGATACCTGGGTAATCTATAGTATGATAAGCTTCAGAGTAAGTTGGGTAAGAGTAAGCTTGAAGTTACCTGGCTATTCAAGGGTAAGGTAAATTTGTTCAGTATCAGTTAAGTAAAGATATGAGTAAGCTGGGTAGTCAAGAGCAACCTAAATATCTTTCAGGGTAACGTACATAATGGTTAAAGTGAGGTGGGCAATCAAGAGTAAGCTAAATATCATTCAGAGTAACCATAGTAATGGTTTTATTAAAGCTTGGTGATAAAGATTAAGGTTCCTTTGCTTTAGAGTAAGCTGGGTAATCTTAACGTTACCTCGGTAATCTGGAGTAAGGTAAATATGATTCAAAATCAGTTAAGTAAAGATATATGAAAGCAAGGTAATCATGACTGAACTAATTATCATTCGGGTAAACTGTAATAATGGTTAAAGTAAGCTTGGTAATCAAGAGTAAGCTAAATATCATTCAGGGTAACCTGAGAAATGGTGTAAGTAAGGTGGGAAATCAAGAGTAAGCTTTATATTACTCAGAGTAATCGAAATATCGGTTTAAGTAAGGTGAGATTATCTGAACTTCATCTGCTTCAGAGTAAGTTTTGTAAGCTTAAAATTACCTGGGTAATCTAGAGTAAGGTAAATATGATTTAGAATAAGTTTGATAAAAACATGAGTAAGCTTGGTTATAAAAAATAAGCTGAGTATCATTCCGGGTACCCTGAATAATGTCTTTAGTAAGGTAGGTAATCAAGAATAAGCGAAATATCATCCAGGGCAACCTGGATAATGGTTTATAGGTTAGGCCGGTTATTAAGAGTAAGCTAAATATCATTTAGGGTAACTTGAGTTATGGTTTGAGTAAAGTTGGTCATCAATAGTAGCATGAGTAAGCTCGGTAATCAAGAGTGATAACTTAGAGTTATCTAATAAATCAGTATTTATCAGTAATATATCAGTGTTAAATCACCCTTAGGATATGTTGCCTGCTTTTTAACTTTGTCTTTTGACGTCTTATCTGTGATATGCAGGCTTCATAACCTCTGATTTCCTTTCAAAATTTTATTTTGTTAAGTTCCGACCATTGAAAAATAATAAAAGTCCAGGATCTTCTGGTTTCAGCGCAGATTTTTACAAAGTTTCTTGGAAAAAATAGGAGTTTTTGTCGTTAGAGCTATTAATAACGCATATGAATCAGGCAAACTTTTCATAACTCAAACACAGGGAATAATTACATGTATTCCTAAAGACAATAAACCAAAAGAATTTTAAAAAATTGGAGACCCATAACTCTTTTAAATACATTTTATAAAATTGCTTTTGGAGTCATTGCAAATAGAATTAAAACAACTTTAAACAAATTAATTAGCAAAGATCAAACCGGATTTATTAAGGGTAGATATATTGGAGAAAATTCAAGACTTATATACGACATTATGCATTATACAGAAGAGAAAGATATCCCTGGTTTTCTTCTTTTAATTAATTATGAAAAAGCTTTTGATTCTTTGTCCTGGTCATTTGTTAAAAAAACATTGTCTTATTTTAATTTTGAATTTTCTATTAAACGATAGTTTAATTCTTTTTTATAAAGACGCACAGTCTGCTGTAAGTCAATGTGGATTTCTGTCAAATTTTGTAACAATAGGTAGAGGCTGCAGACAAGGAGACCCGGTTTCTTGTTACATCTTTATTTTATGTGCTGAAATTCTCTCTCTTAAGATAAGACACTGTAAAGAAATAAAAGGTATAAAGATAAATGATTTAGAACATAAATCATCTCAATTTGCGGATGATACAACTTTAATATTGGACGGGTGAAGCAATTCCTTAAATCAGGCACTTGATGTGTTATCGAAATTTGCTCATATATCTGGACTAAATGTAAACTTTGATAAAACAAAAGTAATTTGGATAGGAAAAAATAAATACTCATCAAATAGTATAAAAACGCGATGGAAATTATCATGGAACCAACATAATTTCAAAATGCTGGGCATTATTTTTGATGTAAATTTGAAACAAATGATACATATAAACTATGAAGATAAATTAATTAAGATTCAAAGTTTAATAAATCATTGGAAAAGGAGAATTCTCACTCCAATAGGAAAAATCGCAGTTATCAAAACGTTTTTAATTTTAATTTAAACCATCTTTTTATAGCCCTACCGTCACCACTTCAGAACATGATAAATAAACTTAATAATATGTTTTATGATTTTATATGGCAAAGAAATGTTAAAATAAAAAATACTGTTATGGTCAAGGACTATTCGGAGGGAGGTTTAAAAATGTTAAACTAAAATGCTTTTGTAATGGCTTTAAAGATAAGCTGGTTCAAAAGAATGATTAGCGATGCCTGTTGGAAAAACATTATTATAAATGAATTTGATATGCAAAAATTATTTCACTGTGGAAAACATTACAAAGATAAAATTGCAAAAAGCATTTCAAACGTTTTTTGGAAGGACACTTTTAATGCTTTTTCGACATATATAGATAAGTATCCTATAAATAACGAATCCTTCGCAGAACTACCATTGTTTTATAACGATAAATTACTAATTGGCAATAAAAGTATATTTCTTAATTCATGGTTTAAAGCCGGTGTATATTATATCGGAGATATGTTTGATTCTTACGGTGCTTTTCTCTCATTAGAAGATTTTAATAATATATTCAGGCTTCATGCAAACTTTTTAATCTTTCATGGAATTAAAAAAAATGATAAATGAAATGATGACAAAATTTAATTTTAGTATGAATGACGTAAAAAAAACTTGTGCACCAAAATTGCCTCCTTATCTATAAAACATAATTATTAACAATAAAGGATCAAAACAGACTTACAATTTATTGAATACTTATAACACACAACCAACAAGTAACGCAACCTGGATGAAAAAGCTTGATCTTCATTTTGAGGAAAGTAAATGGAAAGAAATTTACGAAATGCCATTTAAAATAGCAAAAGATTCTAGGATACAGTGGTTTAATAAGGATTCTTCATAGAATAATTGGCACTTACTATTATTTACATAAAATTAAATATAATGATAATCCTCTTTGTACCATTTGTAAAAATGAAAACGAAACTATCCAACATTTGTTTTGGCAATGTAGTTTTGTAAAGGACATCATTAATAACTATTTCAAAACAAAAAAGAATATTTTTCCGTCATAAGCTGCAGACGAAATGATTTTTGATTTAACATATGAAAGTCCTTTATCAAAAACTAAAAATCTAATTTTAATTTACTTTAAGATATATATTTATCAATGTAGAATGCAAAAGAGTATACCCACAGTTGTTGGAGCTAAAAAATATATAACATATTGTTACAACGTTGAAAAAGAGACTGCAATGATAAATAACAATGTTGAAACCTTTAATTCCGCGTAATTATTACTATTATTATAATTATTATTACTATTATTATTATTATTATTCTCTACATATATGCAGACTTAAACTTTTAGGCTGTATTGACCTATCCAAAAACTACACATCAAACTATTATATTTTTACCCCGCTAAAAATGGCTTTAGAGATAGGTAAATGACTGAAAAGTTGAATAGATATGATCAATAACAATATCAAAAGCGCAGACTGCAGTGAGAGAGTGCAGATGAATGAGTGTAGTATGTAAAATGAATTATTTTTCTTTTATGACATGTTCTGTTTTTTACTTTGAATCCATTTATAGTTGTATGTTTATATACCCATGCTGTAAATTCAATGTTTATTTATTTATTTGATCATAAAAAAAAATAAAAAAAAAAGATCCGCCCATTGTTTTCTCGTTTAGGGCACAAGCTCTTTATTAGTTGGGGACCACACGCCGCTTTTCATGGAATGGCACTACTGTGTCACATTGAAGGTTCCATGATAACCGCCATATGAACACATCTGCAGATGTTTCTAAATTCAACATTTTACCTTTTCATGTTTAAATGTTGAATTCTGCTTATGCCTGTGCTAGGGGGCGTGGACGGTAGTATGCACTTTACAGTACCGTCCATGAAAAGGCTCAATCAAACCGAGCCTGCAACATTTTCAATTCTGACGTGTTGGGCTTTCTTTAGGGATTCTTATTATCTCTATGTTAAGCTTCAGAGTACGTTGGGTAAGCTTAGTGTCATCTATTTTTATCAAAAGTTAGCTCCGTGTGCTTCTGAGTAAGCTCGGTCTGCATAGAGAAAGGTGATTAAGGAACAGAAATATGGTTAAGCTTCAACGTGAGCAGGGTAATTATAAGACAAGTTGAGAAATGAAGAGAAGGTTGAGTAATCTTCAGAGTATATTGTGTATTCTAAACAGCGTGGTTTGGGTAATCAAGGGCAATTTGTGTAAGGCTTTGGGTTAGCATTAGTAAAGGGGTTGAAATAAGTTTGCAAAGGGAAAGTGATCATTACGGAAAGATTCAGGATACATGTATCAAGCATTAGAGTGTGACAGCTTATCAAAAAAAGTAAGACGAGGGTGGCGTTAGAAAACCAGAATTGCATTGGTAGATGAAGTCATAAAGGAAGCATATGAAATCTAAAATTTAATCGTCAAAATACATCTCAAATTCAAGTTCAATGTACTGTCTTATTCTCTAAGAGCGATAGCTGACTGGTGACCTCTCTCAGTGCCAATATGAAATCACCCCTCACGTGCTGTTGCTGTATTGCTTTTTTACGTACATCGTCGTCCTGATAGATAGACTTAACCAATCGCGTCAAACAATAACCTCTTAAATCTGCACGATCGTGTGCAGCAATTACAAGGTTGGCACATCATTAAAGAAGACATGTCCATTTCTTCCAATTGAAAGTCCATTTCTTCATCAGGCATAGGAAATTGGCACATTTCGCAAGTATTGGGACCGCCGCAAAATCTTTCACATGTTACGTGGCTAGGTGGTTCAATTACTGCACCTTTCATTGGTGATAAGTTGCATTTCTGGAACAAGGCCATTCGTCCGTCAGCCATAGGTAACTGGCACACTTCGCACGTACTGGGACAACCGCACAACTTTTCACCATTTACGGGGCTAGGTTCACCAGATATTGCTGTCTTCACCGGTGATAAGTGCCCTCTCTTGAACATATAATCAACGTCAACCTCATCTAAAGCCGTTCCAAGGCATCCATCCAACAAAGATCGAATAAGCATCTCGTTTGAGGATGACATGGTTAGCTGTAAAATGCTAAATCAAGGTGGGTTATTAAAAGTCTGGTAGCAAAGAATAACAATAAAGTAGGTACAACACGGCTCAAAGCTAAATATCATCTTAGGATAATCTGAGTACTCATAGGAGAAATGTCCGTTCTCGTAAGTAAAATTCATTTGGTTCAGAGTAACCTAGGTAAGCTTAGATGTACCTGGGTAGTCATGGGTAAACTGATTATAATTCAGAATCACTTAAAGGATTAAAAGAAAATCAACAGTTGGATCTGGTGAATAAGCTAAGAGGAACATGGGTGATAAAGAGTAAGCAAAATATCCTTCAAAGTAAAATGAGTAACCCTAGGATTTAGGTGGGTAGTCCAGGGTAAGTTTGATATGCTTCAGGTTAGACTAGGTAAACTAAGAGTTATCTAGTAAATATTATTTGGATTCAGTTTAGTTAAGACATGATTAATCTGGGTAATCAAGAGTTAGCTCAATATCATTCAGGGTAACTGCAGAGAAAGCTGCGTAAGCTTAAAGTTACCTGATTAATATAGGTAAATATGATTCAGAATCAGTTTAGTAAGGTCATGCGTAGGCTATATACCATTCCATGTAACCTGAGTATTCAGTGTAAGGTAGGTAATCAAAAGTAAGCTCCATACGGTTCGGAGCTATCTTGGCAATTAAGAGTAAGGTAATATGATTTAGAATCAGTCGAGTAAAGATATATGTATGGTGAGTAACCAACAGTAAGCTATATATTATTTCAGAGTAATATGACTAATGCTTGAAGTAAGGTTGGTAATCATGGGTAAGCTTGATCGCCTTCAGAGTTACCTCGGTAAACATAAAGTTACCCGAGTAATCAAGAGTAAGGTAAATATGATTCAGAATCACTTGCATAAACATACGAGTAAACGGGGTTGTCAAAGTAAGCTTGATCTGTTTCATACTAAGCCGGGTAAGCTTAGAGGTACGTAACCCCTAACCCTAGGTCTCTTCCTAACCCTAACCCTACAGTTACTTCAAACCATGTAGCCACAGACAGAATGGGGACAGAAAAGGGACGGATTGGGGACATATTGGGGACAGAAAAGGGACAGACAGGGGACAGAAAAGGAACGGATTGGGGACAGACTGGGGACAGATTGCGGACAGATTGCGGACAGAAAAGGGACAGACTAGGGACACAAAAGGAACGGATTGGGGACAGAGACAGGTGTATGGAACCTACAACCTAAGGGACAGGGTTTAGGGACAAGGATAGGGGCAGATCAGGGACTGAAAAGAGACAGGTATATGAAACCTACAACCTCAGTTATTATCTCGGAAATTGTCGTTCGTATTGAAACTAAACACATTCCATCGGATAGATAATGTTACGAAGTGATACGCATCTGGAAATATATTCGTGGAATTCCGAGCATTAATGATTCAGCAATTCATGTCGTCTGGATTTACATAACGGTTATTTCGTGCTACTTTAATGGTATCAGACTGTACATCGCTTTCATTATAACAACACCACAGCTGTTTTAAGCATTGTAGCACTTGATCGCTAAATATTGTACTTTTAACAAAGGATTTCACCTACTCCAAGCAAATAAAATCCAAATCTTTAACTATACGGAAACTGTAAATGTTTTTGTATACGCCGTGACTAGGGAATAATGTCATTAAGAATGATAATTACTAATAATTGATAATTTCTTATTGTATATTTTTCATTGCATATTAAACCCCCGTATATATCCGCTAGTTATGTGATTGTATGTAGTCGTGTGACGTCTGAGATCTCTTGTGTCACTCATCTGTGTTACATATTGATGTGTACTTTGCATCCGAAATGTAAATATGGATTACAAGCTAAAAATTAAAGTAATTTAGCAAGGAGATGAACTTTACATAATTCTTTACACATTTCTATAGCACCTGTGTTTATATCTTTTTTTGTGTAACTATGTTAAAACAAATATTCCGAACGTTTATGTTTTTAATTGGTTGATGCTAGAAATGTTCGCAGATTTGTTATTAGTGACATATTCGCGGCTATAAAGATTCGCGGAATCATGCCTACCGCGAAAAGCGCTAACTAAAAACGCGCGAAATCTTTTCTAGGAATACAGTATAAGAAAAGGTGCACAAGACGCAGGGTGTATCGTAGAAACCCCTACCCTAACCTAAGGTGGGTAGGGCACAAGGTAAGGTAGGTAAGGTAGTGGGTAAGGTGGGTAAGGTAGTGGGTTAGGTAGTGGGTAAGGTGGGTAAGGTACTAGGTAAGGTAAGTAAGGTAGTGGGTAAGGTAGGTAAGGAAATGGGTAATGTTGGTAAGCTTCTGGGTAGCTTTTGTAAAGAGTTGAGAATAAGGCTATGCTTCAAGGTAAAGTCGGTAGGCTTCTGGGTAGCCGGTGAAAGGGGTAAACAATCAGGCTAACCTTCAAATTAAGGTGGGAACTGAGTAAGGTAGGTACGGTAGTGTGTAAAGTGGGTATGGTACTAAGTAACGTACTGAGTAAGCTGCTGGGTAGCCAGCGTAAGGGGTAAACAGTGAGGCTTACCTTCAAAGTATATTGGTGGGTAAGGTACGTTGTAATGTGGGTAAGATACTGGTTAAGGTGGGTTATGTATTGGATAAGGTAGGTAAGGTACTGGGTAATGTGTGTAAGCTTCTGGGTAGCTTGGGTAAGAAGTTAACTGTAAGGAAATGCTTAAAGTTAAGGTCGGTAAGCGTCTTGGTAGCCTGTGTAAGGGGTAAACAGTAAGGTTATCAGAGGGTTATTTTACTATTTCGATTCAAATGTTGAATTCTGCTTAAGCCGGTGCTAGGGGGCGTGGACGGTAACTTGCACTTTCCAGTACCGTCCATGAACAGGCTCAATCAAACCGAGCCTGCAACATTTTCAATTTTGCCGTGTTGAGCTTTCTTTAGGGATTCTGTATTTATCTATTTTATGGTGAGTAAGGGATTAAGAGTAAGGGTTACGGTAAAAATACTGGCTTAAAGGGGATTTAAAAAAAAAATTGCGATATTTCAAGGATTTACGGCCCGGTCCGAGCCCCCATAGGCTACGTATGCATTTGTTTCATAGATGCTTGTGTAAGTTTGACATATGCTAAAGTATGAGACTACTTATATGTATGTATATGGTTCACAGGGGTCATGACCAGCCGAAAGTGTGTAGTCGTCGACGTTTGAACTTATATTCTATCACAATTTTTCGGATATTTAATGGATTAACGGCCTTGTCAAATTACCACAAGCTTAGTATACATCTGTATCATACATGGTTTTGTAGGGATGTATATCTGCTAGAGTATGAGACGGAATATAGGTGTGCATCGAGTTCACAAGGGTCTAGGCACTTACTACCAGCTGTGTATTTGAGGTTCGAACTTGTAATTTATCGCAATTTTTGAGATATTTATTAGAATAAAGGCCCGGTTAGAACCCCACAGTCTAAGTGTACATCTGTATCATACATGATTGGCACGTATGTCTGTACATTAAAGTATAAGACCTCATATAGGTATGTGTGCTCGTAACTCGAACTTATATTTCTCTTTCTGTCTAGACAAATATTTATACTTTTGACAAAATCGCGCGCGCCTATGAAAATCGGCGTTTTTTTTTTATTATTTACAAACGTAAATTATGACTTTAATAATTAATATATTTTTATAAATAATACACCATATTGTAGGACGGTATGTTAACTTTAGGATTAAAGAAGAATTTTTAAATATTTTCATCAGTTTGTCCGTCCTTGTTAGTGTGTAAAAGTATATGTACAGTTGACAACAATCGCGCGCGACTAAGAAAATCGGCGTTTTTCATCATTTTCACATATAAATTATAACATTAATAATCATGATATATATCACCATATGGTAGGGATGTATGTGTACTTTAAGAAATAAAAAGAGAATTAAAATATTTCTCTGTCTGTCCGTCCTTGTTAGTGTGAACAAGTATATGCACCTTTAGACAAAATAGCGCAAGGCTAAGAAAATAGGCGTTTTTTATCATTTTTAACTGTTAATTATGACATTAATAATAAAGATTCTTTTATAAATAATACACCATATTGTCGGACTGTATGTGAACTTTTATTCAAGAAGAGAGAATATGAATTATCTGTCTGTCCGTCCGTGTTAGTGTGAACAATTCTATATACCTTTTGACAAGCGCGTTGCTAAGAAAATTAGCGTTTTTCTTAATTTTTATCTGTATTTTATGACATTAATAAAAATATATTTTTATAAATAATATACCGTAATGCAGCCCTGTATGTATACTTTAAGTTAAAAAAAAGAGAATTTAAATATATCGCCGTTAGTGTTAGTGTGTACAATTAAATATACATTTGACAAAATATCGCGCAAAATGCCTTGATGTATCATGTGACTTCTATTTTTAGTAACGACCGCACTTTTCAGACCGCAATTCGTACTTGTGCCTATACCCTAACCCTTACCCTTCACAATTATGAATTTATACCTTAAAATATCCATAACATACAATAAACTTAATTCTATTCTTTAATCGATTTGCAAAAAAAAATGCTGAAAAAAAAGAAATATAACACTTCAGTAAATGCATTCATTTATTTCGTTAATGTATTAATAGTTTAGAAAGTATCGATATACTTCACTTTGTAACATTTTTACTATTCAATCATAGCATTGAGATTTCATTATCAACACTACCATCATTATCGATAAAACTATTCCAAATATAACATGAAAGTAAAGAAAATATTACAAGTTCTGTCTTTTCAAGACATACTCACAGTGTTAAATAAAAGATAACTTAGGTTCAAGAACAATCCTTTTCCTTATTTATCTCTTTAATTTTATAAAATACTATGAACGATATATAAAAAAATATACTTTAATATGAAGAAAGCTTTATTAAATGACATAACGCGCGAGTTTTACTCCCGAGGTTAAAGATCATTTTCTCCCAGGGTAAACTCTACCAATAATCGAGAGTTTACTATATCAGTAAATGGTCAGTACTACAAGTGTAAACTTTTACACTAACCGAGATTTACTTTCGGGGTTAATGATGATTTACTTCTATAGCAAACTATAACAATAATAGAGAAATTACTACATGAGTAAATGATCATTATTCCAAGAGTAAACTATTTTACTAACCGAGATTTATTCCTGGAGATAATGAATATTTACCCCCACAGTAATAGACAAGAATAAAGATCAACAAGGCAAAGGCGACGTTCACAGGACGCAACCCCCGACACAACAAAGTAGGGCACCAAGAAGGCATCAAACCAAAACTCATTTAATAAAAGAAAGTTTGTTTAAGAAATAATATATACCAAACAGTGATTTTATCGCTCAATAACATCAATGTTTGGAGTTCGGATGCGAGGAATTATATCACGAGGGCGTAGCCCAAGTGATATAATGATGTGTATCCGAACGTCAAACAGTGATGTTATCAAGCGATAAAATCACTGATTTGGATATATTATTTCGATTCTAACACGACATCAACAAATAAATGTTGCCGTACTTGATAGTTAAGCAAAATTGCGCCTGATTTGTTTCCGTACTTATTTTCAGCGCGTCGGATTTTTAGTGGATACGTCACGTGTATAATGATTACGTCACATGTCTAAATATAGAACGTCAAACTGTGCAACTGTTGCATAATAACACACACTTTTCATTCTTCTATGTTCAATAGTGAAAAATGCGGGTCGTGTTAGAATAAACATTTTAGTTAATTTATTCTTATCAACAATGACTTTGACAACTCTATCATCAACCATCATCATACTTGCCACAACTTTTTGAAATACCACTTAGGAAATTTAAAAAAAAAACATTTCAAGCTTAAAATTTTCAATTTGAAATTGATTTTTCGTCGCGATGGGTGATATCTTTGGGATGACATCTGTCGGTTTGACCCTATACCCTAACCCTAACCCTAGTGAATATTTTGAAAACGTGAGCAAATATGAAAGTATTTTCACTTTGTTAGCGGAAAGAGATGGAAATCAAGACGAAATAAGTTTTCTTACACAATATGGAATTTTGACATGACTCTTCTGAAAAATGAAAAACATTTTACCAATTGTGATAAAGATGAAGAGGAAATACAAGTAGACGAATGTGAAAATAAGGAAAATGACGAAATCAAATTAAGTTTTAATAATACAATGAAGAAAATGAAAGACAAGTGAAAGATTCTGATGATGGAGGATGTGAAGTAAACGTAGATGACTCGGAGATAAGGACAGAAATAAACTGAAACAAGATGAAGCAAATGAAATCACGAAATTGACTTTAATGACTGTGAACAGGAAAGTGATTATATTGATACGCAGCAAAGAAGTAAAGAAAGTGATCATGATTCTTTTAGTGACACCATTAGTGCTAAATATGATATACACAGTGACGTAAGTACAAAAGACGAAAACAACAACAACTAGGATATTGAAGCTAGTAATTTCAATTATAGTGATAAAAGTGTTGAATTTGATGTAGTGATTCGAAGCAGTGATGATGAATCTGCACATGAAAGCATTGACAACAAATGCACAGATGAAGTGCCGTCAGAAGTTACAACAAGGACACAAACTTTGATATTAACTTTTACAAGAAGACGACATACATTGGAGACAATGAAATTGAGACACATCTGAGTGCCAATCAAGAATACTATGATGACTTAGAGTAACAATAAATTTTGGTCGGGAGTGTCGCAAAGAACGCAAAAATATTATTGTTTATTTTATTTTTATCCGCCTGAAATGCACTGTATTGTTGTAACCGCCGGTGAATTGTTATAACCGCCGAGTAAATCATCGACGGGTTTATGTTTCACAATATTTACAAGATTTTCATTTATGTCATGATTTTAAGTGCAACACGACGTAAATAAAAGGAATTACTATCATGTTTAGTTAGTTTGTTTTAGGTTGTGAAAAGTAAAAAATGTAATGTTGAAAATAAAATTAATAAACGTTCAAAGGAGAAATCAAATTTATTTTAATTCCGGCGTAGAAAAGAATGCTACAGACATGCTTAGTAGTAATAGAGGAAGTTTTATACAATTACTCCGCGCCTTGATACCGAAATTCCACAAATTTCTACAACGTGGTCTGTCAATCAAATTATTTGGTTAGGTGTTCTAGTGGTAGTGGTTATAAAGTTATTGTTCATTTGGACTTATTTTAACCATTTAATTTCATAACTTGATACGTTGTCAAATTGTTATAATATTTTATGAAATTCTGGGTTTTAATTAGAACAAAAATTCTATATCTCTTACATTATATGTATATCACTTATAGCGTTGCTTTGTCGAACTTCTGATGGTCCAAATGCAATTACAGTTTTGCAGTTTTACAATTTTACTAATTCCCGTTTCAATGTAGTTTTGCTTTTTGCTCTTAATTACATACTTTTCGAATTAAAAACAATGTCTGAACTTAAATTATATAAATTTACACCACAATGATGAGCCTAAGCTGTAATTTCTTCTATTTCGCGCAGTGTATGTGCAGTCGTTCAACGTCTAATATCATTTTCTTAACGTGTGTCTGTTTCTTATGCTCATTGAAACTATTAACTATGCTTAAAAACAGAAAATTCGTTTGTGTTTCTTAAATTTGCTAAATGACATTCAACGATCTCTTATGTTTTAACTTTAAAAAAATAATATCAGTATTGAATACGGCCTCAGCCATTTGAATGGAAGCTTTTCGTCAAATGGTCTCTATGTTAACCCTTTTCCTACCATCAATCCATTAAATACTTGCAACAATAGATACACATACGTTATCAAAACGTTAAATATTAATAAGAAAGAAATATATTTTTATGTGCGTGTAATTTCAAATTGTAAAAATTAGATTTATTTTAATTCCAGCGTAAAAAGAATGCTACAGACATGGGTAGTAGTAATATACGAAATTTTATACCATGACTCCGCGCCTTGATACCGAAATCCCACAAATTTCTATCACGTGGTATGTCAATCAAATTGTTTGGTTAGGTGAACTATAGGTAGTGGTTATAAAGTATTTGTTCATTTGGACTAATTTTGATCATTTTATTTATATTTATTTGATTATAAGTTTGCAAATAATAAACTTACTAACGGGACCGTATACAATGCAAATTAGTATTTGAATAATATGAAAAAAGTAAAGATGCAATCAATGTAATATTTTTCGGATTGATTCATTGCATACTGATTATATGGTTAGTTAACAGAATGTATAAAACATCGATAGATCTTTGACACCGTACGTAGAAATTTCAAACAACTCTGACAATATATTATATTTTGAAATGACTCTTTATTTGCATAAAAAACAAAAAACACAACGCTCATACGGTACTCTAGTTGAAGAAAAGAGAAAATAAGAAATATTTAAGAAAGCCCAACACGGAAAAATTAAAAATGTTTCAGGTTCGGTTTGAATGAGCCTGTTCATGGACGGTACTGTAAAGTGCAAACTAACGTCCACGACCCCTAGCACTGGCTTAAGCAGAATTCATCATTTAACATGAACTGGTACAATTTTGAATTTTGAAACATTTGCAGATGTGTTCATATGATGGTTATCATGGAACCTTTAATGTGACACGTAAGTGCCATTCAATGAAAAGCGGCATATATTGTCCCCAAGTAAAAAAAATACGTGTGCCCTAAACGGGAAAACAATGGGCAAAACTAAATGAAATGGAATTTTGAAATGGGATCAGAGGCTACGAAGCCTGCATGTCATAGATAAGACGTCAAAAGACAAAATTTAAAAAGCAGGCCACATATCCTAAGGTTGTTTCAACAGTATTCAAGTGAGGACTACTGGAACCACCCAACAAGAAAATTGCCGAATAGAAAGAACTAAAGTACCACAAGCACCAGTATTAATGTTATGCTGAACGATCTTTAAGGATCGAAAATATAACATCTTTGATTGAATGTACGGGGCGACTTTAACAGCCTCCACACGGCACAAACACGCTGAAGTGGCGTTAAAATATAGAAAATAAGAGTCCCTAAAGAAAGCCCAACACGGCAAAATTGAAAATGTTGAAAAGACAGCTTACTTACTCTCGACCCATACTGATCATTTAAACGGGAATAATCAATTGAGTCACATATTGTCGGGCCTTTAAAAACGAAATAAAAGAGAAGCAAAAAGAGAAATTGTATAAAGATATTTCTTAATTTATGTAATCGAAATTTCTACCTCTCTAATCCGACGTTCATTAATCTAAACTTTTTAAACTTTACTGTTGCTGAAAGGTAAGAAGATTGTCCTTATTTTCTATATGCAATGTATATTCTAATTTCATATCTTTATACGTTGTCAAATTGTTATATATTTTATAAAATTCTGGGTTTTAATTAGTACAAAAATTCTATATCTCTTACATTATATGTATATCACTTATAGCGTTGCTTTGTCGAACTTCTGATGGTCCAAATGCAACTACAGTTTTGCAATTGTGCAGTTTTACAAATTTCCGTTTCAATGAAGTGTTGCGTTTTTCTCTTTTCGAATTAAACACTATGACTGCACTAAAATTATATAAATTTACACCACAATGATGACCCTAAGCTGTAACTTCTTTTATTTCGCGCAGTGTATGCGCAGTCGTTTAACGTTTGATATCATTTTCTTAACGTGTGACTGTTTCCCATGCTCATTGAAACTATTTACCATGCTTAAAAACAGAAAATTCGTTTGTGTTTCTTAAATTTGCTATATAACATTCAAAGATCTCTTCTGTCATAACTTAAAAAAATATATATCGTCAAATGGTCTCTATGTAAACCCTTTTCCTACCATCAATCCATAAAATACTTACAACAATAGATAAACATATGTAATTTTCATGAAAAATCAAAAACCGTTATCAAAACGTTACATATTAATAAGAAAGAAATATATTTTTATGTGCGTATAATTTCAAATTGTTCATATATTTTTCATGATTAAAATCAATATAAAAAACCCGTATACTGTCATCCAAACTTTACACGTAAAAGAGTCTTTTCAAAATGGCGACATACTATTAAAATTAAAAAGTCACATAATGTTACAACCAATCAAATTATCTTTTCTTCGTTCATACCATGAGACACGTCAAGAGGCTGTCCAGTGTGCAAATGACAGAGACCTGTTACCCATGAAACATTGTTTACTGTAACATTAATATATTTTGCGCATCTTAAGTTTTATAAGTGATTAAACAAATTCAAGTTTTGTAATTTGTTTTCAACAAAGAGAAAAATGCATGTATACATATATAAGTATTGGAATGCAACGCTTAAGAGTAGAACGTTTTACCATGTGACAACATTTTGTCTATTATTTATGTCTATTTAATTATTTCTTTTATTTACTTGAGATAAATGATCATACACTTTGGCTTTCGAGGGATCACATTTTATCCATATTTTCGTAACTCTAAAAGTAGATTACGATTACGGAAACGCATCGTTGCTGTGGAGATACCATGGCATTTAAGACAAACTGAAACTGTAATAGAAGAGACAAATAAATTATGTATATGATGCAATATTGCTCTTACCAAATGTATAAAGTAAACGAAAACAACCTGATGAACATAAGATTATATTTAAAAATTTATTCCCATTATGTTTATGTATTCACATATATATTAATAAGGATGTTGTTAGCATGTTTGATTATCCGACAAAAGACTTTTAAATAAAACTAAAATATAACTGACTCAAGCAGCTAGTTTTGAGACGTTTCATGATTTAAGCATCACTAAATAATGAAACATTAGACTTTAAAGAGACTCCTCCTCCAAGATTTATTTGCCCATTGATGAACAGTTGCTGAGAGTGTTATAGTTTAAACCAACTATATGTGCTTTTCGGGGAAATATAAAAAAAAAGACATCGTCACATGGTTTTGGGTGATGAAAAATATTCTGAAGTTTTAATGTATCGGTGAAACATTCTACTGTATTATACCAACTACATTGTGTGCCCAAATGGCACATTATAGCCTCTTGACCAAAAATTGATCTATAAAACTACAAATGTTTAGACAAACAACAGCAGTTTTAGAACAATAATGTCGAGTTGTATAACAAAAAATTTCTGAAAAAAATCCACTAAAGAGAATCATCACTAAAATCTAATAAATAAAAGGTTCACAAATCAACAAAGTTGAAATAGACGTTTCCATTTCGAATTACTGTGACATCTGATAAAATAGAGGATAACGTAGTCCCTAAAGAAACCAAAGAGGGCAAAGTGGAAAATATTCCAGCCTCGATTTGAATGAGCCTTAAAGACACGATACTGGAAAAGTGCAAGCTACCGTGCAAACATGAATATGGTAAAAATGAAATTTAGAAACCGAGTTTAGCTATTTGAGCGATATTTATAGCCTGTTCATTTTGTATATTGAGTGCTTTATCATATTTTTATACTCATTTTCCTTCTCAAATTTAAAAAACAAAATCACATAAGTTTTTTTAAAAGCATATTAATAAGATTTGATTCAAATTTGAAAGAGTTTTATAAAGAACAATTGTCAATTACCCATAGAGAATTTTCTTATATGTCTTTAAGACATAGTTAAAGATTAAATTGTACAGGGTAAGTAAAAATAAACGCCATTAATAGGACTACAACTCAGCATATTTACGCCACACTTCACCCCTTTTAGTTTTGTATTTAAACCATGTGATGACTGTTCACAAAAACACAGACAGTTTATTCCAAAACCTGTTAAAGGATTGAGGTATCTCCAACAGAATAGCAACGAATAAATAGAAATAGTTGTTATGGCAAACTAACAATGTTCAAGATAATAATTGATATTGACAACTTAGGTCCTCCTCACTTGAGGCAACATGACTTAACTTGTTTCTATTATTATAAGGATCTATCGTCAGTAGTGTCTACCGTCGCCTACTGCTCACATACATGCAATACACACATCTTAAAACAATCTTTTGACATCTTTGTTATAGTTAATGTATATGATTTGAACAACTTAAATGATGTCAAGAATCCTATAAGAAACAATGGCGCTGTTACAATGTATTTATGATTTATGACATTGATCAAACCACACATGTTTATCGTATTTCACGGTTTATTTAATTTCATTATGAACAATAACATGATATTTAGCTTTAAACTATGTTGTTTACTTTGCATGGTTTTTATTTGTTTATTATGTGTTTCTTTTCAACAAAATGATAATTTTAAAAAAGCATCTTTGAATATGAAATTCCAAAACACAAGATCCAACAATTTCATTTTACTGAAGGATGGTATCTTCTGGAATGATTATGCAGAGACATTTGTTCCAAAAGGTAAGATTTTTTATATACTTTTCATTCTTTTATTCAGATTTTTTGACAAGTATTAAATATGAAAAACTAAATCAAATAAGAAGGTGGAAACATTTTTTTTTAATATTTCTTAAATAATTGTTGGATATCCAGTTCTTTAAAACTCTAAAGTAATAATCAATGATAAGTAAAACACAACGTTTGATTTAACTCATATCTATAAATGTAATTATATGAAACATCACTCCAAATACATTACATGTAACAAACATCGAGAAACGGTTTGCATTTCCGTTAGACGGTATAGGAAAAAGCTAGTAACCCCGAAGCACCGGATTTCGCAGAATTCAACATTTAATCATGTTTTTGGCCCAATTTGCATTCGAGAAACATTCATGAAAAACGGCGCAAAGTCCCCGAATAAAATGTCTTGAATTTAAAAAAAAAGTCAATGGACGAAAACAAATTACAGTCAAACGTGTATTAAGCGACAACACAAGGGAAACACCAAAAAATGTGAAAGCGGAGCTGAGGTAACGAAACCTGCATAAAGTAGTGAAACTGGAACCATCCTAGTTGAAAAAAGGTCAAATCTAAGAAACTTAAAATACCAATTAACATGTATACACAACAATAATGTCGTGTTAAACGATCTTCAAGGATAATAATATAGCATCTTTGATGTATGGGGCGACGTTTCACGACCTGCACAGGGCAGGAAAATCAATGATTGTGGCATGGACGACCTTACAACACCCAAAGTGTCAACATCGAAAATGTTGCATGCTCGGTTTGATAAAACCTGTTCATGGATTGTCCTTTAAAGTGCATCCTTTTAAATCATGGAAGATTTTTAGTTATACAATGCTGGATGCCATTCAGGTTTTTTCGTTTTTTTTTTTACTCCTATCTTTTGAGATATATGTGAAAAGGCGTCACGGCAATAGCATTGGAATTTTAGTCTAAAATACAAATATTTTAAACGCATATTTTGTAGAGTTGTAGGGATAATATGTTACTCAGTGTTGTCGATATATTGTTTTTTTGTAAACGGCCACTTATGAAAAAAAGATAATGCCATTGTTCGATACACAATGTTTTTTTTAAATTTGTTTATAATTTTAAAGGGATGCAACAAGTTGACAGCATAAAACTTGTAGAAAGAAATATCACATCAACGCGTAGTGAAAATCATAAATGCAAATAGGTCAGCATGTGGAAATGGAGGCAATGCTATTGTCAAACTTAATGATGGGTCTACAATGTGTGTAAGACATAAACAGTGCGAGAGAAATTTAATGGTTATATTCCAAAATAAGTTTGAAAAAAATAAGGTAACTCGAGATCTGTGACAACAAATATTAATCTATACATAGTTGCATAATAAGATTGACTGAGTATTTTCGTGAATGCAACAACTTTTCCACCCCTTAAATATGCTGATTCAATAAGTGATTTTTAACTGTATGAGAGTCGATGAAGGGACAAGATCACAATTAAAACATAGAACATGGACATAATTTTGAAATAATTCACAGCCGATAAGAGTGTAATTAAAAGGCTTGAAATGTTAAATATTCATATTTCATATCAATGAATGAAAATCACTCATATAGGTGGTTTGCTATCAACAAGGATTTCAATTTTAAAAATCCTGATTTATAGATTGGTGAAAGATTTAGGCGTCAAACAAGATGGTGCCGCTAAATAAGATTCCATTTGGGATTTCTGTATTGCCATAAGGGCCAAGGTCAAAGTCACTGTTACTTAAAAAGAAGGTTTGTTTCCTGTCCATAACTAGACTTATAAATGATATACGCATTTGATTTAAGCATATTTTATAGCACTCCTATTTGAAAATCTCATCTTGGATTGCTTTTGACCCCCCATAAGATCAAGGTCAATGTCACTGCTACTATCAAAATTGTTTTATGTTACTAAATGAGCAAAAAGCTTATGTAAAGACATCGCATTGGTTTAAAATAAAACAAAATATAAAGTATATGTATGTTGTTTTATACACATGTATGGTCAACATCGTATGGTTTTTACACAGTTTACATTGAAATTATTCCTTCCTGCATTTAATATGTTTCAGAATCTGTCATGTACAAAAAGGTCACACTTTTAGCCTTTTATGCGTTTAATGTGAATAGTTTCTGTTTGTTTCTTAACCAATTTTATGTAGGTGTGGTTCATATTTTCAAAACACGAATAAGCGTTTAAAACATGCATGAGACCGTTAACTGATAAATAACCGAAATGACAAACTGATAAAAAGCCATTTCGTCATTATAAATATGTTACAACTGCTGCACACCTACTTTTATAACTAGAAGTATAGTATCTGACAAATGCGTCAGCAAATCGATTCCTTGGATGATCGCAAGTTCGAACCCAAGCCGCATTTGGTATATTCTTAATATTTTGAAAATTTTTGTCACGAGCTTAATTATTCGTCACATAACATAATTATCATAGTCAGTTTAACTTTAAACTGTATTATTTTATTCAGTAAATATTAGCAACAAACTATATCTTAAAGTGTATTTAGCCAACATTGGACATTGTTACAATAGCAACAAGAACATGTAATCAAACAAAAATTCTAGAAATGAGGAAAAATCAATGTTTTTATCTTTATTTCTATCAAAGTCGACGTTACTTTTTCCTTTCTTTTGCATAAAACTTTAAAATGATAATTACATTTTTTTATTAAGTGCAATCTACACTGCAATCGACAGACAAGAATTGTACACAAAAATAATAAATGTAAGCACAATAATGTGAATAAACTGTAAACATATGTTATACGAAATCAAAGGTGTTAAAACCCAATTGTGATTTAAAGATAATTTGAAGACTACATTCGGTTGATTTTTTTTATCTTAGTGTTTACTCGTGATTTAATTAAGTTCATAAACTTAACTGGAGGTATTTATCTTCTTTTAATAGCTGAATCCTTTGCTTTCTACTTATCACGCTTACTTGGTATGGACATGGTTCCAGAGGTAGTGATTTCAAATATATCTTCACCATTGTGGAAAGGAACTGATTTTATCAAACTAGGCTGGCGAGAACATGACTTAGTTGCAATTATGAGGTGGCTCCATGAAACAAGGTAAAATAGACTAATTTGATTTATGTTTTTATAAAATCACATGAAAAAATAGCTTTACAGTGATACAATATTGCTGTAATGTTTTAACTCGAAAGTTCGTGCTAGGAATTAAAGTTAACAAAAATATGTAACATTTAACCTAAAATTTCTGTTGCCCAATTTGCTGTGACATTCTTGAAACTATGTATTTTTATTACGACTAAAAATGTCATATTTATTCCGAAGCAATTAAACGATAAAACAGAAAATGTCATTATTTAAAATAACTCAATATTACTGGACCATGCTTGATAATATATCTATATTCAACATGCTTTAAAGTTTCAATGACACTACTTCTTGACACGACAGACTTGTTTTAAAGCAGATGTTTTAAATGAAGAACCTCATGAAAGGCAATTTGGAAAGGCATTGTTACTGAATTGATAAGCTGTCCGTCCTCTTTCTTGCTTTATTGGAAAATTGTAAATGATTTGCTTACAACTCTGCATTTTGTAAGGGAAGGAAACGAGTCTGGTTGTCTTCAGAAAACAGATGCGTAAAGTAAAACTCTTATTTACATACTAAATAAATTATTACGAATTCCGTTTTCATTGAAAGAACAGGAAAACATTATTATCTTTATAAGCATAGGGTAATTTCATCTCTATGCTAACATTATTTACAGTCACAAGGTATTCATGCCTTCGGTCATAAAAGATGCTGTTACATCAGGGAAGCCAGTGAACAGTGATGTAGTTTATAATACAAATACGCTTAGAAGCAAAACTTCCATATCGGAGCTTATTCAGTGGGGTACAATGATCATTTTTGACACTTAATCGAGCATTGTGACAGGTACTTTCTGATGTTAACCATAATGAATAATGTATTAACTATCTCTTTATAATGAATTGTTGTCATTTATGTTTACTGATAATCATTTATATAAAGTTCATGAATCCGAACCATGGCGACCATATTTCATGGATAATTCAAACCATAATTACAGCTCATTTCATAAAAAAGCAAACAAAAAAGTCCCCCACACCCAAAGCATCGGCTTTAGCAGAATTCAACAAATTTGAAACATTCGAAGATGTGTTCATATGGCTGTTATCAATAAACTTTCAATGTGTCATTCAGCGAAAGCGGCATATGGTCCCAAATAAAAAGCATGTGCTCTAAACGAGAAAACAATAGGAAAACTAAATAAAATGGTATTTTGAAAGAAGATCAGAGGTTATGACGATTGCATATCGCAGATAAGCTGTCAGCGGCAAATTTAAAATGCAGGCTACATACGGGTGATTAGAAAATATTTGAATAGGGAATTCTTGAACCACCTGATTAAAAAAAACCACTAGATTCGAAATAACTAAAAGTACAAAAAAAGAAAGATGCACTGACAACAAAAATGTCGTTCAGTAAATCTGGTTGGTCACATAAGTAAACCTCTTTATAGTTAACATAAAAAAAACATATACATATAAATATAAAAAAATAAATAAATAAAAACAGTACTCGATAGCTCCGAAGTTTTTCCCTTAATCTTAATTTTAGAATATGTCGCGACACTTTATTACCATATGTATTGTATATTCATGTAAGACCTAAAGATATAATAATGTGGTAAAGAAACTCGTAATATATATATATATATTGTTTAATAAGTTTTATCATTTTATTGACCTATATCACGCACAAAATCATGCATCATATACAATATCCAAACATTTTTCGGAGAAAAGGTATGACCGATTGATAAAAAAAATAATATTTCTTAAAAGCAAACTATGTAAGTGATAAGCTGTTATTACAACTTTCATATCTTGTCTAAAATAAACATATATAATGTATGTCTGTTTTTTAATTATACTTTCTTAGACTAAATTCTTTACTTTGAAGAGAAATATTTGTCAAAGAAATTGCATAACCTGATTATAAGTATATTCGTTTTATTCTTCATTTAAAGGTTGAAGAAATACAGAATTGGCGATGGAAACCGATTTCTTAATAGAAATGCACATAAAACCCTTATGTCATCGAATGGCAAAATATGGTTAATTGATAATGAATCTGCATTTTTTCATAAAGATCCTCAAAGTTATTTCACTTCATTAAATAGAGAAATGCTTAGAACCATGTGTATTTTTCAATCATTTCTTGTTACTAACTTAATAAAACTTTCAAAACACCCGTCAGCTTTCCATCATGTATGGAAATATGCCATTACATTCGAACCATTATTAGTTACTTTTGAGAAAAACATTTATTTCAATCTATCCGCTATATCATTCAACAATCGACTAGATGAAACAATTGAGTGGATAAATCGCTGCAAGTTTTCGAGCACACTGAAGTGATGTTATGCAGGCATGGAGGTATTTGAATAAATGTTGTACGATTTAAGTAGCTTCGAATTTGGTTTAGTTATATTTTGTTTAGCAAATTCACAAGCATGTAACATTTGACATTAGAAATATGGGTTGGAAAACAAGCTTAATGATCTGGAAGCATTTTTATGCAATTAAATTATAGAAAAATGTCAGACTCGGTTTGATTGAGTTTGTAACATTTATGTTAAATCATTTAGATTGATAGATTTTCGTAACCAATTTCTTACAATATATGATCAGTGTTTTTTTTAACCAATATCCAACTTGGTTGAATTTTCAAATATTGTGTTTTGTTTTGATTTCTTTATTATGCCTCATCTTATAAAAAGGATTATTTTAGCAGATGTTTAATTATGTTTGCTGTGATAATGATAAAAGATAAAATAGTCAGGAAGTAAGGAATCGAAAAGCTTAATGCATCAATGAACATGTCCTCTCTAAGTTTGTATTAAATTAATTTGTAATTTGATTTGATTTAGTTTGTACTGTATCAATTTGCCACCACTTCCGACCAAGTATACGAGTCCGTATAGGGAACACCGGGTATACGGAAAGTCCGTATATGGACCATGCATGTACGGAATTCCGTATTTGTTTCACATACATATACGTATATTTGTTCGTATTTTTGTAGTATACAGTGTTAAAAGTCCAGTATAAGGACTTTATCAAGGCCATTTTTTATAGTATACTATAGATATACAGTGGATATACGGAACCGTTTTTTTAGATATACATCTTTGAATTTTCTACTTATAGAGAGGATACCGTATTTTCTATATATACAGAGGATATACTGAATCGTATTTCTACATAAACATAGGATACACGGAATCGTATTTTGATATATACAAGGGATATACGGAATTGTAGTTTAGAGCTTGGGGTATACTGAGCTGATTCTTTAGATATGAGAGTACAAATAATATCAAATATATGCATGAACATAATTTATGACATGCATAAGTGACTAAAAGTCAGGTTTGTACATGTTTGATTATACGTTGTGACTGATAACTATATATTAATAAACATATTATTAGGATCATTTTTATAATTATTATTATTATAATTATTGGGAGTATTTGAAGTAATAAAGGAAAACCGAATCAGCTGACTTTAAAGTAAAACTTTTTAATTCATTCATAAACATATAAACAATAGATATGCATATGCTATATAAAATAAAAATGCCTACTTCATGTAACGGAAGTGTCATTATCAAAAAGTGTATTATGTAAATAAGTTAAAACATTCTAATAAATAAAAAATCCGTATCCACATGAAATTCGTCATTCAAATACTGTACTCAAAATAAAAAAAAAATATTTCAAATGAATCATCTATAGAATATGGTTCATCCAAATGTTACGTAGGCCAGTGTGACAAAAACTTTTTTCGTGACGTAGGACAAGTTAGCATCCCCTTTTGCATGTGTGAAACGTAAAAAAAGGTTTAAAATCCTGTTCAAATAGTGCCAGGAAATGATTATAACAACTTTCTAAAAAACGTACTAAAAATCTAAATTGATTTTCATACACAATATATAAAAGCTTTTTTAAATGTTGTTAGACAACAACAAAACAACACTTTGTCGAAACTCACCCCCGGTCGCTTGATCCTAATCCTCATTTTCGTAGGTTTCATAAATAGCTTGTTATAAAAAATTTGGCAACCTCCTATTTATAAAAAAGTAAATAAACGTAAATTGTAATACTATCAACGGTATATCACAAAGTGTTCCAACTTTATAAAATTTACATATTTGTTTAATATAACTATATATTTAAATCGATCCATCGGGAGCATTAAAAACAGCAATATACGTTTCTAATATTTATATTTTTTTTATTTTTGCATAATACAAAGGATGTTTTGGCATTTTCAAATGCGCTTGAAAATGCTTATAAATGTCTGATTTGACGTTATTTCATGTAATATGATATAATTTAGCCCAGTAAGCATTATTTCTAATAAGATATACAAGAGAAAGAATCAAACACTGGGGAAGGCATGTTTTTACCTTCGCTGTTGTAAAGTCTAAATTTTCACTTGCCGTCAATCGCCGAACAATCCCTTGAGGATGAAAATATAACAACATTGATTGCATGTGGCATGATACGGGGAGACTTTTTACAGCCGCAACACAGCACAAACAACACATTTGTGAGCATTAAATATGATAAACGAGATCAACAAGGAAAGGCTGCGTTCATAGAACACAACCCCCATATGATCAGCAACAAGGAACAGTGGCAAGGAGCCCAGGCGGACCCCAAAAACACAGGACAAGGCACAAGGCAGAGCAAGGACAGGCTTATCAATAAAATGATAATGTTCAACTGATAAGGAATTTATAGATATCAAGTAAATAAACATTTTGTAGATCTGATAAACACATAATTAAACAAAAATAGTAAAATAATCAAGAACTACACATGTCCTCCTAAATCTGGTCCTTAAATTTGTCCGATATCTGAAACTTTGCTTTATCTTATCTGGCAGCTATATTGGATAACAATCTAGGTGTTAAAAATGTCGAATCCAATCAGTTTATCCTGCTCCTTTTCGTGCCATTTTATTTCTATTTTACCCGCGCTATTTCTGATTGGTCGAATCTGATGACGTGGTACAAACCAACGCTTTACCTTATTAGTTGTTTTGAAACACGTGATGTAATGCCTCGATACCCTTTGTGTAAAATAGCATTTAGAATTAACCTGGCATTAATGATACGATGTTTAAAATAATCCCGTGTTTAATTGGAAAGATCATGTATCCATAAATGATTATTTTACATATATTTATTGATAATTATTCATCGGCAAAACTTTGATGAAACTTCTGAATTGAAATGATAAATGTGTTTTCTAAATCGGTAATTATCTTTTTTTTAATCAAAAATGCTTTAGTAGCATTTATTACACAAAAGACAAAAGTAACAACAACAATAAGCTGTAAAAGACAGAATGAAAGAATGAATGAATAAATAAAAAAATATATAAATTATCTACCTCTCCTCAACAGTGTTTTTTTTCTTCTTCTTTTTCGTATTTTAATATCGGATTATCGAAATTTTAATAATTCTTTTATAATAGCAATCACTATTTCGTTTAAACATAATATCAATTATATATCAATAAGATGAATTAATCATAAATATTAGTTTGAAAATTGTCATTAACTTGTTTTGAAGAGTCTGCATACTTATATACAAAATAATTGTTTGCATTATATGTTCTTATGTAAAATCTGTTCCGTTTTGTCTGGGATGTTTTTTTTTAACAACGGCAATTTTAATTGTTAAAACAGAATATTACTATAAAACGAGAGATTTGTCAAGATATATTTTGTAATAAGCAGGAAAAATATATTTCGTTAAAATACTTTTGCCATATTAGAAATAAGCGGTGAAATTGACCGTTATTCGAAAAATCATTGTGCAAACTTACGTAATCGGAGAAAACCGACACTCAATATACCCTGCTGGGTTTTATGGTCCATATCCGACTTTATCAGTATTGGCTCCGATTAACGTTTTACAGCAAGTGACTGTGACCTAATGCTATGTTATAAATGAGACCGCGCGGAAAGAATGAAGATTAAGAAAAGTTTTCCTTAACATCTGGGGCAAAAGTCTTTTTAGGGTGGAAAAAACAACAAACTAAATGAATGAAAGAATGAAAGAGTGAATGAATGAATAATCACCTTCAGATATTGTTTTATTTAATTTACAAGACATATATATTAACAAAAATGTACTTAACACATGAACTTTGCTAGAAGTGTTAAAATACACACGCCTGCGGAATTTAAACAGACCAAACTGAAGACCAAGTTTCCATAGCCATAATCCTATATTTAATAGTGATACCCATATACCAGGGTAGAACACAACTGTATTTTGTACTTTACCATTTTAGATACCCATCAACCTTATTGAATTTTATGGTAATTTCTACCATATATTTTCTACCAGACCACAGGCAAGACGTGACACCATATTTGTAAAGCATTTCATTTCATTTCATCTTATATTCTACATTATTCTAGACGAACACGAAAAATACTCCAGACCTCAAGACGAGGAGCCCAAGCTAACGCCATTTACAGAAAATACAATATACGAATTTCATTGCTTGTGAAATGTATATTGGATAGATTGTTGTGTTGATCTCATTTCAGGTGTCCGTATCTTCAAGTCATTGTGTCCCTTACTTCCTTTAACCTTTTACGTGTGTTTGAGAAGAACCAATGTGTCGATATTCAAGTGTGTCCGGGCTAGCAGACCCCGGGTACGTTTCAATATCATCATTTGTTGTCTGTACTTGATCAAGACTATGTCAAAGATCTTTCGATATTTTACAGGTTCTATGCACGACCATATTATCAGTATGCTGTTAACAAGTAAATTAATCCAGCAAATATAAATTGAGTAAAAGCTTTAATTTACTAGTTGATGTTATTCTGACAAATGTCTGACAAATGTTAAATTTCCTCTTACAGATAATAGGCAATTCAGAAGTAAATCTTAATTCTCTATTTCTTCATACAAAATCCGTATTTGCAAAAATAAAGATTTTCGTATTTTAATAATTTACGGACTTGTTATTAAAATTCTACTTTTTTAGTTTGTTATATTTGCTATATTCTAAAGCTATTTGTTGCCACAGCAACCACATTTTTCAAAAAATGGAGGAGAAAACGACGTATATAATCTGCAGACTGTCATCTAAGTTTTATAACAATATTTTCAGTACTGTTTTCGTTATCATTTTTTTTGTGTTAAATTAGCCATAATTTCAGTATATTTGTTACCATAGCAACCAAAATTTTCAACATAGGAAGAAAAGAAAATTTGCATATTCTCAAGACTGTCAGTTATCCATATATCAAGTTTTATTTAAAAAATTTGGTAGTGTTTGTGTTATTGCGGGATCCAGTTTTATGGACGCTCGAATTGAGCGACTGACAGTTGGACTGACAGACGAACGGAAAGACAGACCGACGGAGGGTAAACCTAAAGTCCCCTCCGGTTAAACCGGATAAACTTTCCTGTGAATGATTAACATTTTTAGCTTGCCACAAATTAATTTTGCTTGTAACATTAGCTATAAAAATTCATTTACTTAAAATATAAAACGAAATGAACGAAACGGGTAATCATTTGTATAAATTAATCATACTGATAAATTAAACCATTGA
The DNA here is from genome assembly GCF_026571515.1 of Ruditapes philippinarum. Lineage (NCBI taxonomy): Eukaryota > Metazoa > Mollusca > Bivalvia > Venerida > Veneridae > Ruditapes > Ruditapes philippinarum. Next base: position 64,169 of record NW_026853585.1, on the reverse strand, counting down.
GCTACCTTAACTATATGGTAAATAAGATGTCTGAAGCCAAATGTGAGCTTCACTTACAGTTTGAATGTTTCATTTGTGTAACAATAATAATTTATTACCTTGTTTAAAGAGTTAATGAAATAAAAACCTTTATATTGTTTAAAGAGATATATTATTAAGTAAATAAAAAACAGTCTATTGAAGCTTTCTTGCATAAAAAGGGATACAATTACGTAAAACTACCTATCAGAGGTATCAAACTTTAAAAGGAATACTTGCATTGGGACATTGCATTGGTATTTAAACTTCAAGTTAATGGCCCAGTTGTTTACTTTAACAACAAACTAACTTAACAGTTATCAAATTTTAACATTTTCGTTAACAAATGAAATGCCAAAAATTGAGCTATGTTAAAATTTTCGTTATACTTAAAAAGCAGTTTAAGTTTAACGTTTAGTTACAAGAGTCAAAAATATTAATTCCTATAATACAGTGTGTTACTTTCCTTTACAAAAAAAATGGTCGATTACTCTCCAATTCAACAAGATATGTTTGTAAAACATGTATGCCCCCTATCGACAGCCAATTAGTAATGTGATCAGGTTATTATGCATGATTTCTGACCCAGTGAACAAACAATTAATAAATGGGTTATCTAGTATCTACTGATCATGACTAGTCACAAGGTAATAATTATTGTGACCCCATTGGTTGTTTGCAGCAATTTAAGTTATTACAAATCTTATCAAATAATATATGCATAAATTTTATGAATCATGTAGGCCTCATTAATGACAGCCAAGTTGTTATATTACATAAGACCTTCAAATGTGTATACCATAAGCATTTTTAGTTTAATATAAAAATATCAACCAAGTTGTTGAGTTATTGGTCAGAAACCGTCATTAAGTACAAGGTCAATATGACATTGACCCCTTGACCCCAAAATCAAAAGGGGTCATCTGCTGGTCATGACCAATCACCATACCAAGTTTGAAGTTCCTCGGCCTAAGGGTTCATTAGTTATTGATCGGAAACCGTTTTCAAATACAAAGTCAATGTGACCTTGACATTTGACCCCTTGACCCCAAAAGCAATATGGGTCAACTGCTGGTCATGTCCAATCAGCATACCAAGTTTGAAGTTCCTAGGCCAAAGCGTTCTTTACTTAATGATTGGAAACCGTTTTCACCTACAAGGTCGATGTGACCTTGACCTTTGACCCTTTGACCCCAAAATCAATAGGGGTCATCTGCTGGTCATGGCCAATCAACATACCAAGTTTGAAGTTCCTAGGCTTAATGGTTCTTTAGTTATTGATCGGAAATAGTTTTTACCTACAAGGTCAATGTTACCTTGACCTTTGACCCCTTGACCCCAAAATCTATAAGGGTCATCTGCTGGTCATGACCAATCACCATACCAAGTTCCTACACCTAAGCGTTCTTAAGCTATTGATCAGAAACCGTTTTTACCTACAAGGTCAAAGTGACCTTGACCTTTGACCCCTTGACCCCAAAATCCATAGGGGTCATCTGCTGGTCATGACCAATCACCATACCATGTTTGAAGTTCCTAGGCCTAAGCGTTCTTAAGCTATTGATCGGAGACCGTTTTTACCTACAAGGTCAAAGTGACCTTGACCTTTGACCCCTTGAGCCCAAAATCAATAGGGGTCATCTGCTGGTCATGACCAATCACCATACCATGTTTGAAGTTCCTAGGCATAAACGTTCTTAAGCTATCACTCGGAAACCAATTGGTCTACGGACCGACGGACCGACAAATGCAAAGCAATATACCCCCTCTTCTTTGAAGTGGGGGCATAATAAGAAATACAAAAAAACCCAGCTTTTTTACACTGTTTGAAATATACAGCCGAGTACAGTCGAGTCATAAACTAATAGACTCATGTTATCTGATAAGTCGTTTTTGACTGTTTGGTCATTTACATGGTGTAACCAGTACCTTAGTACCTATATATACCAGTATACATAAAACTATGAATATCTTGACCGAATTTGAGATTTTGCAGTTTGTACATCGGCAAACATATCTAATGTTCTTTTAAAGTCATTTTACCTGAATTTTCTTTGTGTAATGCCAGTATATTATGCTGGTTAATTTGTAACTTTGTCACCTTGCATTTTATTTGTAGATTTCGCCAGACTTGATCCTAATGACATTGTCATTTAAAGCATTTGGCAATGTACCATACATTAACTATGCATTCTGGTATAGCGCTTGACATTCATCCTTTTAAAATGTTCCAGTCTGTACGCTTCAACCTTTTCCCACATGTATATTTTCCTTGTGTTTGCATCTTTATCAGTGTTTATTCCATAATGTTTATTAAATACATTTGTGAAATATTAAGACTGTGTGTTGGGAAACATGTGAACAAAGTCTAAATGATTAATTCCATCTTTTAAACACTTGAAAAACACTTAATATTGCTGTTGACAGTACAAAATTCAGACATGGAAAGCCATGTTTAACTGTTGCATTGTGGTAATTGATGAGCCAGTTAAGGGTCTGATTATCGTATTTATTTTTATTCCATATGCATGTTATAAGAAATGGCCTCGATGTATATTCAGAAAACTTCACTTTTAGCTTGGCATGCGTGTAAAATCATAACTGGAGGTCACTGTCAAAAACTAGGTTTATAACTCTAATAATTATGTTTTGTTGTAAAAATGTTAATATTGACTGGTTGGGAGTTGACAGGGCCAGATCAGGGGATCAAACAATTTTCTGTTCCGCTAACGGTAAAATTAGTTCACCTCTACGGGTGAATTAATTTTGATGTTAAATCATTGTTTAAAGCCGATGTTTTAACAAAAAGATAACGCTATTTTTCTTGTTGTATAACGGAAACAGAACGTACTGATATTTCACATTTTATTACTAAATACATAAGTGTATATCTGCTCTGGACAAATACCAATTTCAAACTTCCTAGACTGGGCGTTGAGACCACTATTTATAATGACAACTTGTAATAATTGCAACTTATAATGCATATACATGTACGCGTTTAGAGTTACATGTAGAACTCTCATTTATCATTTTTGACATATGATACCACCCAGTCCAGTTTGCATGTATATTGTTATATAATATATGTAAAGGATTTCGGATAACAACTAGACTTTTCGAGTATGCGCTTCTATATATCTTTTATTTTCCCACATCAGCATAAAACAAAGCGATTATCTGAAACAAATGATAAAGTAATTAACTAATACATTCATTTCTGATATAAACTTAACAAATAATAGAATAGAATAATTAAATAATTATATTTCCTATGACGAAGAATCTTAATAAACAGAAGTACAGTTAAAATCCATAAAATAAATAGAGGATATTGAATGAGTGTAAGTTCAACACTGAATTTATTGCACGAGTTGAACAAAATCATAATATGCGAGCCTCTGGCGAGCATAATATTATTTTATTCAACGAGTGCAATAAATTCAGCAATGAACTTACACGAATTTAATATTCTATTTATCACATACCCAAAATAAAGACCGTTTAAAGTGAAATAAGAGTTATTTTCCGTTGACGCGCCTATAGTAGAACGCTAACATTTAGCGCGTCTTTACACTATGTTTGCATAACGCTAATGACGTCACGTCAAAATATATGCACGACCGTGCAATACCATATTTACGGAGTCGCAAAATCGGCACGGGTGTGTGATAAATAATCGTAACAATTGATTAAAATTAATAAATACTTCATTAGAAAATTCTTTTTATCCGTTAACAAATAAATAAATCAAAATAATTTAAGCAGCTATCATACCGACTATAATGTCTCTCACATCGAAACCTTTAAAATACAGTTTCAGCTTTAACGTTTAACGCCGCTACATATAACGGAAGTTACCTTTTAAATTCATAACAAACAATTACGTCAAAATGACGCGCTAAACTATTCAGCGCGTAACGTTAAATAAGTTGGCGCCAAACAACGCTTAACTTTAGATATATATTATATACTTTAATTAGAATCGGTAATAAACGATTCTTACAGTGCCCTCCATGAAATATCTTAATTTCATCAAATCATTTAATGTCAATTAACAATATATTATCGATACAAAAATGTAAATTGCAACGAACTTCATGTTCATTAGAATGATTATATTTGCAATAAATCATGCATTATATTAAAGTACTTGCTAATGTTAAAACAATCTATTTAATACACAGTATGTATCCTTTTAAACATTAACATAATCTTGTGAAATATTTTCAGCGTAATACAATAATTAGTCTGCACATTCTAAAAGGCACAACTTTGTGATTGGCCTTATCATAGCTGAGTCCCTAGTTTGAACTTTACATTTACGAATATGCCCATCCCTACCCTTAATGACTTCGGTTACTCTGCCTTGTGGCCACTGTCCTATAGGAACACTATTGTCTACCACAAGCAAAATGTAATCTACATGTAAGTCTCTATGGCAGAGGCTAACGACCGTCTGCGCACGTTCAGATTCCGGAATCGTATTAAGTACCCTCATCCACTTTGTAAGTCTGAAGCCACCTAAGCTCATCTGGGACTGTAAATCTGCTGCAAGTTTAACAGCTTTATCTTCAGATTCTACAGACTTCAGGTAGTCGTCTACGTAAAAGTTTCTCTTTACAGTTGATAATACTGCAGGTTCAAATCTCTCTGCATTGTCAATGGCAGTTTTTCTCAGCGCATACGCAGCGCAGCCCAGAGAAGAAGTTGCTCCAAATAAGTTGACGTTCATACAATAAGTCATGGGTGTTATAGATAAATCTCCACCAGGCCACCATAGAAAATATAGGGCATCACAGTTCTTCTCACATACACGTACCTGATGAAACATTGCCTCTATGTCAGCGGAAAGAGCTATCTTTTCTTGTCGAAATCTGGTTAATACGCCTACAAGGCTGTTCATCATATCAGGACCTTGTAAAAGTTGACTATTTAGTGAAATACCTTTATATTTTGCCGCACAATCAAATACAACACGCACTTTTCCGGGCTTATTCACGTTGGCTACAGGATGGTGGGGTAAATACCATATCTGTTCAGAGTTCGTATCTTTATTTGTCACTTCTTTTGCGAATCCTTTATCAATATAGTCTGTCATTGTTTTGGTATACATCTCATGTAACACGTTGTCACGAGAAAGTTTTCTTTTCAGGTGGTTCAATCGCGCATGCGCAAGCACTAAATTATTCGGCAATTTTGTGTCATCCTGTCGCCATGGTAATCCCATCTCATAGTGTCCATTAACATGAGAAAGTGTAGATTCCATAATTCCAAGTGCTCTCTTATCTTCAACTGACATGGAATTTTTCTCATTATAGGTTGCGTCATTGAAGTCTGACGTCCACATACGTTCAAGTTGTTGTTGTAGTATGGCGTCACTTGACTGACCGAAATGAATGTTAATTGGGGTTCTTCTGTTGTCTGTTTTATAATGTTTTGAATTATTGCATGGTATTGGTCCACGAACTGCCCAACCAAGTTGCGTTCTCACAGCATATGGCTCATTACTACTTCCTGTTCGTATCTCTAGGGGAATATGTGCTACCGGTGTATCTGTGCCAATTAGTAACATGACTTCATTAACGTTCACGTAAGGAATATTCAAGTCACTTAAATATGGTATACTTCTAATATCATCGGCAGTAGCTGCAGATCGCGTAGAAATAGGCAATTGTTTTACTGTCCAAACATTGTGAAGCTTCACTTCACTTTCACCGGAAATAGGACTCACAGTTAGGTCAACTTCTTTTCCGTGTATTGCATTCCTTGTTGAATTAACAGTTGAAATCTGGAAAGTAACTGGCCTACTTGATATATTCAGCTTCCTTATAAGCTTTTCGTCACACAGGGTTTTGTCTGCGCCATCGTCAAGCAGGGCATATGTTTGACAGAAGTAACCGTCCCTACCCTTAACAGTTACAGGTATAATCCCCAAACATGTTTTAGAAAATGAGCCATTTGTGGCCGTACAATTTATTGAAGGTTGCGTTACAGATTTATCAGAACCTACCGGGAACCAGCTATGTAATAATGTGTGATGTTTGCTGCTACAATCAGGTATAGTACATGATTTTTCTTTCCTACATTCATTAGACATGTGATTGCGTTTAAGACAATTGAAACACAATCTGTTCTTAACAACATATTTCTTTCTATCTGTTAAAGTCATTTTCTTAAATCTATGACATGATGCTAAGTCTAAGCATGAACCAGAGCAGCAATAACATTTTCTTTCGTTCTTGTGTTTATCACTTTCAGTATATGACGACAAGGTAGTTATTTTGCCTTTAACAGAAGTACTAGGCAGACTATGGGGCTGTTTTCTTACTTGGGATGGTACATTTTCTTTAACAATATCAATACCATATACCGAACAAGCAACACGTGATCTTTCTTCAACAAATTTCAACAAATCAAAGAATCTCGGCTCTTTGCCGCACTCATAGATTGTATGTGCAATATCTGCCCACTTGGTTCGCATATGCATAGGCAAACGTCTAACAATTCGTCTTAAGTTTTCTGAATTATTTACATCAGAAACAAAACCTAATTGGGATAGGGTCATATGACATCTTTGCATATCTAATGCTAACTTAGATAGTTCGTCAATATCAGACGCTTTAATTTGAGGGCCATACAACAGTTTATCAATGTAATTTCTGGCAATTACATGTGGCCTACCATAACGTGACTGTAAAATAGCTTTAGCTTGTCTGTACCCTTCATTTGAATCTAACAAAACGCAATCTTCAATACATGATTTCGCCTCACCATTACAATATTGAATAAGGTAGCTTAATCTAAGTCTATCATCACTTACTTTTGCCTCTACGTTTGTCTCAAAATTCTTGATAAACTTGCAATAATCTATCGCAGAACCATTAAATGTTAATAATTCGGGCTTTGGTAAGTTAAACCCTTCTTGTAATATTGTTGCTAGTTTCTCAAATGCTGAATTACTGCTATCACTCGAACCGGAAGTTAAGGTATTGTCTGTCTTACCATTAAATCTTGACTGTTCTGTAACCTTAGATACGGACTCACCATCGAATCTGTTCTGTAAAAACACATGAGATCCTGCACTATCTGAAGTATCACGTGGTACATTTGTGTGACCGGAAGTAGAAGCATCTATGTCACATTCATTTTCCTGATGCGTCTGTGCCGTAATTCGTGCACTTACTGGAATTTCTTCGTTACTCTCATTAAAAACTGACTCCTCAATTCTAGCAATTTCTATCTCGCTCTCCTGTTCTAATAGTTCACGTTCATTCTCTATTTCCTTTTGCTGCCGTTCAAGTCTCTGTTTTTCTCTCAACATTTTCAAACGATGTTCTGCAACTAGTCGCTTTGCTTTTGCGTTTTGCATAGCTGCACGTGATGACTGTACCGAACTAGCTCTCGTGCGCACAGACGCGTTATCATCGTCTGCTGTCGAATCTAAACATTTAATCCACTCCGTATAGCGTTCGTTACATTCAACAAAATTGTTTTGTTGGCTTACATAACTATTTTCTAAAGTCTCAAACGTTTCCGTATCTTTGCACAAATCCATACATTGTAAATGTACTGTTTTGAAAAGTTCGTATCTATTACATAGACGATCATATAATTCTTTCACTTTTTCTGTATTTTCATAAGACACCATCTGTTTTTCGATTTCATTGTAAATCTTTGTCAATTGTGAAAGATGGGTTGTTCGCGTTTTCCTTGCACTTATAAAATCTGTTTGTTCCATAGTTTATAACACTTTTAGAGTTATTGATTTATCATCACACGAATTCACTTGTATTAATAGTAAGTATCTTTATCTAATTTCTTCAAATTTAGTAATTAGAAACTTCTGTCACATACCGCTAATTGCTAAATTTGCGTAACGTTAAATAAGTTGGCGCCAAACAACGCTTAACTTTAGATATATATTATATACTTTAATTAGAATCGGTAATAAACGATTCTTACAATATATAGACATCAATGTCATATTTTACAGTTCACATTATGGAATAAACACATGCACTTATACTAAACTCTTTGTTGTCATTCTTTTGAATTATATAAAATGTATGACTAAGTAACTTAAAATGCAAAATGCAAAAACCCTTCCTCACTTATAAAAAAATATTTAAAAAGAAGATTATTACATATTGTTTAAGATAATGAAATCTCTTTACATCTATTTTTTGTCCCAAGGTAAGGATGTTCTATAACAACCTTTTGTTCATTTCTTTTAAAGGAAAAATCACCTAAAGTCATATCCGGTCAGAGATGTTATCTAACGACCTTTTGTTACTTTATTTTAAAAAGAAACAATATTTGGAAATCTTCGGTCAATAGATGTTTTTGTGGTCATTTTCAACAGAGTTTTCGGATAAGAAACATGTCAGGTAGGAAATAATTTACTTTTGGGGTTTATACAATTCAACAATTTTGTAATGTTTTTAATAAGTAAAAAAGTAATAATTGTTAAATGTTAAGATAATCTTTATGCAAAAATGCTTTATATTGAATCGATTGAGAAATAAACATTCGAAATTTTTATCAGTTAATGTAACTGTTATTCTACAAAAATAAATTTTAAGTTCTAGAAAGTAACATTGTATATAGCTTAATAGGTGTTTCATTAAATATTAGTTTTCCTATATTTCATAATAAAAAAAGAGAAAAAAGTTAATTTCTATAGTAAACATCAAAACAAACAAATAAGTTAACAATTTTCAAAGAACAAAATATTTAAAGAACATTAATAAGAAAAACTTTTAGGTATATATATTTTAAGTGAAGTGTTTAAATTTTCCTGCAAATTTGAAATTAGGATTTAACCATACCGGATTGGACAAGAAATCTGCCCAATTACCTCAACAAATCTTACATTGAAATAAATAATATGAATTCAAAACATCGTTCCAAAACAAACTGTTTACTCTACTTTTATGTTGTAACAAATAGTCACTACCATTTTTGGTCGACTGGTAAAGAGGTGGACACAATTCTTGTACAAGAAAAGCATGTTTAGTGTTTGAAGAGAAAAGTCTTTTTATCCAAGTGATTTTCAAAGCACTGATGAAATGTATTAAGTCAACCGCTCTAAGCCCACCATTACATATATCTTGAGTGAGTTTTTTTCTACTTATCTTATCCAAATAAATTTGAAAAATACATTTTGTATGTCTTTAATTGCATCAGATTTAGGGTTTGGTAAAGTTAAAAACAGGTTAGTTAATTTAGACAAAGCAAGCCTCTTAATCACTGTGATCTTTCCTATAGGAGAAGTAGTATTCTGGACCATACTTTTAAAAGAGTCTTAACTTCATTTCTCTTGGAAGGATAGTTAAGATCACTTATAGATGTAATATTTGTTGATAAAGTTACTCCCAATAATTTAAATGGACCTTTGTCCCATTTAACACCGATTTCCGGACATAACTCTACATCGCTATTTCTCATAGCACCTATCCATAACGCCCTAGTTTTGTCAACATTTATTTTTAAACCAGAGATATCTGCATAAATTTTTAAAACTTTCATAGTATGAACGAGGGATTTTTCAGAACCGTCTAATATCAATGAGGTGTCATCTGCGTATTGTGGCATCAAATACTCTATACCCTTAATTTTGATACCTTTGATATTACTATTTTTTTATAAGTAAAGCAAGAATCTCCGCGCACAGGACAAAAATATACGGTGACAGGGGGTCCCCCTGTCTAACACCTCGAAATAAGGGGAACCAGTCGGAGAGGTTGCCATTAACAACAACAGATGATTGTATATTTGTATAAAATAGTTTTACCCATGAAACAATAGAGTCACCAAAGTTGAAAAATTTCAGAACCGAAATCAAAAAGTCCCAAGACACGGAATCAAATGCCGTGTTAAGTGTTTTCTCATTGATATTGTCATGTCGTTTTTTAAAAGTGGCATAAGTGATTGTGTGAACGCGAATTTGCATTAACAATGTCTCTAAGAATAACTTATCATCAATAGATAGCGAAATATTTTGATTAGTAACAGAGTAGTTTACTGATTGATTTTGATCATCCGAGGCATACTGTTGAATAATACGCTGTACTAATTGTTTAATTTGTTTAACATACTCGGCATCTTTCAATAGCGAATTATTAAATTTTCAATAGGATTTACCTGCCTTAAATTCACTCAGTTGTGATGTTAATATAACAATGGAATGATCCGAGCGATAACCCGGCAAAATACAAATGTCCGAGATATCTAAAAATAAGTCGCTCGAGATCAAAAACATGTTTAAACGCGCTTTTTTACTGGATTACGTTTAACCGATGTATTGTATAGATTCTAAATTCTGTTCACGCCAACACTCTATTAAATTGTGTTCCAAAATAATACTTAATATTGTATCTCTCGCCTTCGGATTATTTATGTTAACATAATTAAAACAGTGTGTGTCCTGCAAATAATAAATATTAAATTTCTTATCACGAATATACCCAAATACATCTTTTCTTTTCCGACTGTCCCCGATCCCCTGTACATTTAAACTAGCTATTGTTATACCATTTGACATTCTAAGTCAGAATCAGATAACCTTTGTATTGCCATGAATAATCGACATTGGCTTGAAAGAAGTAAATTACCATATAATAGAAGTACCAAATGTAAATCAGCTATAATCAATTTTTGAAGACACGTACATATTGAACCAAAAAGGTGAATGATTGACTCAGACTTTAAACAATGAATAACCCGTTAAGTGATGTTTTTATAATGATGCTTAACTATATATACAAAAAAGGCAATAAAAAATTCAGAGATAGCACAAAATACCGCTGACTAAGGTTTAATCTTGCTTAACGTCTACCTTAACACAGCAGTTTGTATGTAAATATGTATACAGTACTTTATCGTGTTGTTTTCAGTATATAAGACATTACAAATATTTCTTAATGTATGAACACAAATTTTAAATTTTCAAAAAGCTTATGTTTTGATTTGTTAATTGCGCATGTTGAACTAAATAACATTACTTTTGTAATTAAAACATATATTACATTTAGACATGTACAAAAAATCTCAAGTATAATTTCAGTGTTCAATGTATAATTAACATTAAACTAATATTTAGAAAAATATTTGCATGGTTGCTTTATTTGTACCCTACGAAAAAACAAAACGAAACAAAAAAATCAACAAGTATATGTAGTTTTTGAGTACATGTAACATATACCAAATATAATAATACATTAAACAATGTGTGGCCTTTGTGCTTTCTTCTGTGATTCCGGCCCAGTTTATAAAGGCCCATCATCATATGTAGTATGTGAGTGCAGTATCACAAATGTACTTTATCCTAAACCAATATCTGAGTATAAATTTAATTGTATATGTGTCAAATAAAATAATACCTTAAACATAGTGTGGCTTTTGTACATATGTGTAGATGTACACGAGTTTCGACATCATTAAGTAATACCGCTTACAACGGGGAAAAAATTGGAACACATACATACAATATCAAAGTATAAATTTAATTGTATATGTGTCGGATAAAGTAATACCTTAAACAAAGTGTGGCTTTTGTACATATGTGTAGATGTACATGAGTTTCGTCATCATTAAGTAATACCGCTTTCGGGAAAAAATTGGAACAAATACATACAATATCAAATTATAAATTTAATTGTATTTGTGTCAAATAAAATAATACCTTAAAAAAGTGTGGCTTTTGTACATATGTGAAGATGTACACGAGTTTCGACATCATTAAGTTATACCGCTTACAACGGGGAAAAAGTTCGAACATATACATACAATATCAAAGTATAAATTTAATTGTATATGTGTCGAATAAAAAAAAATACCTTAAACAAAGTGTGGCTTTTGTACATATGTGTATATATGTACACGAGTTTCGACATCATTAAGTAACACCGCTTACGACTAGAAAAAAAATGGAACATATACATACAAAATCTAAGTATAAATTTATTTGTATATGTGTCGAATAAAATAATACATCATTAAGTAATACCGCTTTCAACGGGGAAAAAATGGAACATATACATCCAATATCTAAGTATAAATTTAATTGTATATGTGTCGAATGACCGTACTCAAATTTCTGTTAAATTGAATATGAAAAACAGTGAGTGTGAAAAGTATAAATCGCACATATGTACTTATATCAATTTTCAATAAAATATATAGATATATGTGCAGAATTTCTAAAAGTGTATAAATCCCACATTTTCAGCCAGGCTTTATTAAATTTATATTGATAACTTCATGCTATAACAATATCAAGGTTTTGTCACTCACTAGTTCTCTTTATGTTCAATCGAATATGAAATACAAAGAGTGAGAAAAGTATAAATGAATCATATGTACTTATATAAGTTTTCAATAAAAACTATAGATATATGTATAGAATTTCTGCAAGTGTATAAATGATAAAATGTCAGTCAAGCCAAATGGAATTTATATTTAATACAGTATCAAGTTTTTATCACTTAGTAGTTCTTTTTAAGCGAGACGTCTCGACAAATCCGTTTGAATATCCAACTTTATCTTATTACCATTTGACAATATGGAAAAAATATTTTCCCCTCATCAGACCACACAGATTTAACATCCTCGCGGTTCAATAATGATTGTAAAAGTTTTGCGTTTTTTTTATTTCAAATCCTCTCTGATCACTATATTTAAGGTATAAAATTTAACAGAATTATCCGTATGATAAGAGAAGAAAAGTATAAATATTTATATACGAAAAGTTAGAAAATAGTATAAAGTTAAAAACAATTGATGAAGTGTCCACGTGTTTATTTCCTGTTAGAACGTTTATTGTGCATGTGCATAGAACACATCCTTTTGACGTGTCTATTTTTGGTACAGGTACCCGCTGTAGAATGTTTGACATCAGTATGGCTTGGTCGATGTGACGTGGCGAGGGAATTTTAAATCGTTTAAAGCGGTATGTAGATTTTAGTTGAATTGAAATCCATAATTGTTCATAAATGTTTGATTTTCTTGAAGATTCTTTTAAATTGATATATAATTTAAACTTCGTAGACGCCTAATTTACATCGGAGAACGTATGTGTTCATGGTTTTATGTTCATAGTTTGACATCGTAGACTGTTGACATCGTGGAGGCTGACTAAAATAGTGTCTAGTCAGGCGGTGTTTTACTGTACCGGCGAGTTCGCTCGCACCTCTCTGTCTTGGCTGGACGACAAGTGATCGTAAGACCAATATTTTGCATTTTCGTCCGTTGTCAAATCGGTTAATAGATAATACTTACAATAAACATAATTTTGTTTCAGATAAATGAAAAACAAGACAACTGTCATATATGCATAGCATAAGAATTTCAATGAAAGATGTCCTTTAGTGTAAGTATCTTATCTTTAATGTAATACTTGATATTTAATATTTTAACTTTTCATATTGAATTTTTAAAAAATATTTTTTTGTTTTAACTAAGCTATTAATTTTAGTTTATTTCAACAATAAGACTTCTCCCAATTTAAACTTTATATAATGATTGTGCGCTGACAGTTGAAACATGTATGTATATACATGTTATTCTAATATGAAATAAAGTAAATAATCAATTTGAAACCCATGATTAAGTGCGGTCATTTACTTAAAGATGCATATTAACTAACCGATCTATTAATAAACATATAGCGAATGACGATCATTTCAACCAATTAAAAAAAGTCAAAGATATTTATTTCTAATAAAAAAGAACAACTTGAAAATTGATAAAAATGAATACAACAAAAATATAAAGATATATAATTAATATAATGTAATTTTCTGTTTTGTTTTATATTTGTTTCTTTTTTTGTATATATTTTATAATAACTATGTAGCATGCCTGAGGTCAAACCGAAAATTAGTATAGCATATAACATCCACAACTTTTACAGCAAATTAGATATACAGTGAAATAACATTTTCATGTTATGCTTTGAGTTTTTATTATAACCATATGATTTTGTATTTACTTTACCAGAAACTTTATATCGCGGCTTAACAAAACCTTTCTTTCTAGTCGAAATAGAGTTTATAAACATTTCGTTATCTGAATCATTATCATCAGCCATTGAATCTGACTGAAAAGTATTATACACTGCTTGTGACTGAGGATTGCTATTTACTTGTATGTAATTTGAGTCTGATAATTCTCGATCAGTCTGTCGTTGCATTTCTTCTGAATGTGCATTACTTTGAGCATTGTCATTAATTAAATTTGTTGTTGTTGTCGAATATGTTTCTGTAATTTGGCTAATGGAATATCATCTTCACTATCAGAATTTGACCTTTCTTTTCTTACATTCTTAGCAACTTTTGGTAATACTGATTCTAGTATTTCTGAAGCATCATCAGTATCGCTATATTCAGGTGTAACTACAAATGTGGCATTTCTTCTTGGTCGGCCAGTATTATCTACTTTAAGTATTGGCAAGTCATTAATATTTGCAAGCCTAATTTGTTCTGCGTGTACCTTAACTGTTGAATTGTCGAGCTGATTTTTTATAATGTAAGTTAATGGTGACTTTTTTCCATAATTCTATAAAATGGCCGCCAATTGACATCTAATTTACTTTTCTTACGAAAATTCTTATAGTATACAGGATCGCCTATCTCAAATTTGATATCTTTTGCGGTCTTATTTGCATGGCTTGCTTGTTCGCGTTTTGCTTATTTAAGGTAAAGTATTATGTTGTTCTAGTAAAGCAATTTTGTGATATTCTTCGCCATGATAACGTTGCCTAGGTTGTAGCAACAGGTCAACCGGGAGCGTGGGATAACGGCTATATAACAAATAAAATGGACTATATTTTGAAGTTCTAGAGACATTGAATCTAAGTGCGGCTAGTGTCACGTTCACTTTTCGCGTTCCCGGCAGCATGATAGGTAGTTGTACGCACGTGATCAATTTTTTACTCTTTAAGTCTTTCTTTGAAAGCATTACTTGTAAATTTTGATCCATTGTCAGTGACAATTTGTAATGGACATACATATCTAGGGTAAATTTCTTCTAATAGTAAATGTATAATTGTATCAGTACTTTTGTCACCAGTAGGAAAACACTCGGGATAACCACTGTAGAGGTCAATATTTTTGTAAGATTACGTGACTGACAATCAACACATTTAGAAACATTTTCATATTATTCTTTGAACATAATGGCCATAACTATTTTTGTTTAATTGTTGTAAATAACCTTTGTATTCCTGGATGACCATTATTTAAATGTTATTGAGTAATGACAATGTGTTTTAAGTGTTGCGGAACAAACAATCTAAGATAAGGATTATCATCTACATTAGACAGATAATAAAGAACTTGGTCAATTTCCAAATATTTGCTCTGCACTGATTTAGTTTGCTGTCCGTGACGTAGTAACATTTTCAGTTCAAGAATAGTTTGATCTTTATCTTGATCTGATGCCATAGATAATTTCTCTAATTGTTCTACAATTGGCTCTTGAATTTGGTATTCTTTGTTTGCTATTTGTATAGCATTGAGATTAGTAGAATCAAAAGCATTTACTTCATAGCTTTCATCAGTTTTCGCAGCATATACATTATCATAATTTGAATTGGTATTTGATTTTGAGACTGTTATTTCGAAGGCATTGTTGTTAATATCAGACCCGTAAAGTTCAACATCAGACTTGTTAACATTTTTATCATCAGCTGGAGGTCTAGAAAAGAAATCGGCGATTAAATTTAATTTTCAAGGCAAATATTTACAGTTATATGCAGAAATATTTAAAGCCTTAAGCTGAATTCTTTTGTTTTGCATAGGTGCTTCTAGAAGATATTTCAAAGGTTTATGGTCTGTAAATATAGTAAACTTTGCATTATGTAAATAAACATCTAATGTTTGTAACGCATAATGAATAATGAATGCTTCTTTTTCTATGGTACTGTACTTTCTTTGAGATTCACTTAATTTATGAGATAAGAAGTAAATAGGTTTTTCAATACCAGATTTGTCACATTTTTGACTTAAACATGCTTCGACCACCAAATCTGAGGAGTCTGTGTAGAGAATATAAGGCTTATTTGGGTCTGGGAATGCTAAATGTAGAATACGTGTGGAATACAAAATCTTCTATAAAAACGCCATTTTGTGTTAACCAATCACGGCCTAAAATAATATTTCTATTCATTTCAGAAACAACATAGAATTTTTGAGTTGTTTCTGTTTTCCTATTTGAAAAGTAAGATTTATATAACCATCTATATGTAAATAATTACCGTCAACTGAACATAAATTTATTTTCTGTTTTATAAGTTGAGGAGGATTCTTCAATTTTCTATATAGACTGCGATGCAGAAAACAAACTTCAGCACCTGAATCTACTAACGATCTGTTTTTATAGTTTTCAATTTTAATCAAACATGAATTAGAACTACGCGCTAAAGCTATACTAAATTTTGGTATTTTATCGTTCCTGTCGGAGACCCCTTTTTGACAGGAACTTGCAAGTTTTCCTTAAAATTTATTTTGTTTTTGTCGTAAAAATTTTGTTTACGCCATCCCCGCATAATATGTCCAAAATTATTACATTTCTCGCATTTAATCCTTGGTTTCAAACTATTATTGCTATTATTTTTACTAAATCGTGAAAAGTTTTGTCGCTTAAATTCAGAATATATTTCATTTTTCCTAAATCTGCAATTACGCACATAATGACCTGACCTTTTTCAGTAAACGCAAACAATTCTTGAATAATAACGATTAAAATTATTTGCTCTGAAATTATTGTTTCTTGCGTGATTTCGAGAATCAGAAAATTGTCCTACTCTGGCAGAAAATCCAGCTCTGAACATTCTGTTCATTCATTGCGCACATAATCGCAGCTTGTAAAGTTGTGTTTTTTTTCTCATAAGTTTAATTTTTAAATAATTATGCGCTAAATTATCTGTAAACAATTAAACTAAATAAAGTTCAATTTAACTGCTTAATCTAGTAATTATTTCTTCTTTTGATTGTTCTTACGAATTACGAGGATTATCACACAAATATCTACAAATAAAATCGCTTGCAGTCCCTTTACTTGATTGAAATGCGGCTATTTTTATTTCATTATCATCCAAACCTTTTAAAATAGCATATTTTTCTATAGATTTTATCCAGTCATTAAAATATTTAGAATTTCCATCAAAATTTTGTACTATTTACTATTTCTGATAAACCCTGTGTACCTATGACAGTTGAAATATTTTCCAATTTATCCGATAAACTTTCAAAAATTGTAACTATTTCTTGATCTGACACCTTCAAAATTAGCAAATTACAGGTATATAAACGATCACTCACCTTTAATTTTCTGTTTCAGGTACTTCGCTGTGTCCCGCTGTCAAAAATCGTCGCTTCGACATCGCTGGTCTTAGGCGCCAAATCAACCGTTGTTGTATAACGGAAAGAGAAGGCACTGATGTTTCACGTTTTATTACTAAATACATAAGTGTATATCTGCTCTGGACAAATACCAAATTCGAACTCCCTAGACTGGGCGTTGAGACCACTATTTATAATGACAGCTTGTAATAATGGCAACTTATAATGCATATACATGCACGCGGTTAGAGTTACATGTAGAACTCTCATTTATCATTTTTGACATACTATTTCCACCCAGTCCAGTTTGCATGTATATTGTAATATAATATATATAAATCAATGTCATATTTTACAGTTCACATTATGAAATAAACACATGCACTTATACTTAAATCTTTGTTGTCATTCTTTTGTATTATATAAAATGTATAACTAAGTAACTTAAAATGCTAAATGCAACATTCTGAACAACATATTAACAGAGATATTTAACAAAAAAATATCAAAATTTTGTTCATTCAACACAACTTTAACGTTAACAATGTTGGGACAATAGGATTGCTTAACAAACATTTATGTAGAATATAACAATTTTTGGTTAATTTAACAATGATTTCATTGTTAAATATTTAACAAAAGTTTTGAACAACTGGGCCAATATCTGTACCAGTTTCTGAAATGGGACGGGGATATAGAAATAAAGATATAGCCAGTTACATAAAAAGTCAATGACATGATCTCTTTCAAACTCGACCGACGTTGGATTTTTTTAAAATATTATAAAATACCAAAGCTTGCCAACAACAATTCAATGCAAGTGCGACGAAAGAAAGTTGGCAGAATTGTTGGTTGATCTATTAATTATATTCGAAACATAGGTTCTGTTCCCAAGCAACATACCATGCTAAGTTTCACCACGTAATGGACATTCTACGCGTCATAAAGCGTGGTAAGTATCGCTTTACCATGAACATTCACATATGCAATTATTTCAATGTGCAACTACAACTGTTTTCTGACACCTATTGCACAAAAAGCACCTGAATATTTGTGAAATATGTACGCACATATTTTGCGAGGGTGGTCATTCTAAACCTGGTTGTGCATTAGCGCGAGGTCTTTATCGTGCCAATTGGGCATGTTAAGTTCACAATATCGATGGGTACGGCAATATGGAATAGCGTTCTGTCCTCCAAGTTGTCGAGATTTTCCATTTGTCGGAGTGATAGTATTGTTTTTGTTAATTATAGAAGAAACTAACGTTTAGTAAAATTCAAATTCTAAATGAAAAATTAGGGCATTATTTGCACTTGTGAGAGTTATACTCACTAAGATGATACAAAAAGACGCTAGTTGGCGCCAGCATCACACGTAAATGTTAATACTCTTATATTATAATAAATGGTGACAACAGTGCTTGCAAAACGTTAGAAACGCTCCTCATTCACTGACATAAAAAATTTGAGTTTATCAATGAATTAACTGACTTGTGTAAGGACTTTCAAAAAATGAATATTAATGTTGATCACTAGTCTATCAGGATATAAAACAAATTGTTAAAAAAATGACAAACGCTATTTAACTTGTTTACGTTACATTTGGATGAACCGTTTATTGTTTCCGTCGATACGATCTTTAAATTAAACACCAAGAAGGTTTTCTTATGACACGTTCATTGTCTTGAATTTTAGTTGTGAGTTTTATGCTTTTTGCTTTCTTTTGTCTTTAATGCAAAAAACCTGTGACATGATCTTATGCTGTGCGAATTGTTGCATTTGATGAAAAAGGATACATGACGTATTATTTAATCGAATTAGGATCTACAAAATAGATAAATTATCATATGGTTGGATTATGAGATTCTAAACACTATATTCAGTATATGGACTTCAAAGTTTTCTAGTGCCAGGTCTAAATTTAATTAAATAAATTATTTCAAATGTAGCATAGATATATTTTGGTTAAATACTTTAATACAAATTGACAATATATTCATAATTTAGAAGAAGTTAACTGTACATTTAAAAATGAGTTGATTTGCTTGTAAGCTTTATTACAAAAACTCAAATGATTAAAATTGTCCGAAAACAGTCCTCATGTGCAATGTATAATAAGTATACGTGTCATTTATGTTCATGTATGGTGACTTTCCGTACCCTTTAAATATAAAGAATACTGTCCGGGTATTTATCATATATTTCATAATCGTTCCATATTTGCGCCATGAAGAGCTTTAGATAAACATGTCATCTACGTCAATTTCTGAAAAATATAGATCCTTATTTCCTCTGTATATCTAAAATATACAATTCCTTATATCATATTGATATCTTAAACATGCATTTTGTAGATGCCCTATATATCTCACAAAAATGAAATTTTCATATGACAGCTAGAGCTATAAACGTATAAAAAGTTGACTTTCTATTAACGGTGTGGAAACAAATTTTCTTTTTTGTAAGCATTTAAATTCTTTATTAAAATTTGGCGAGACAATTTTCATATCCCAGTTTAAACATCTTGCTTGATTGCAATTTAATGCTATATAGGGTATATAACATAAAATTAAATAGAAACTGAAAATAAGTAAGGTGTCATATAACATTTTTTGGCTTTTCGTACGGGCGGTTGAGGTTCATCACCTGCTTATCATTTTTTTAGTCATTTTTTTAATCATATGCTGATTAAACAAATAGCAGTGAGTTTAAAAGTAAATTGTCAAATGTCAAGATTTTGCATTTTAGTTTTCTATTCATTACTCATTAGATATTGCATAAAGAGGTATGATTAATATATTATTTGTATTTGATTTTCAGGAACTATAGAGCTTTTTATCAGAGCAATTTGGCAGAACACCGTTAACTACACCCTGCAATACCCAGGAAGAAGTTAGCAATAAGCGGTTCTGACCAAAACATCAGGGAAAATAGTATAGTGGAGAGCCGTGTGTGAGACTTCCTGTACCAAGATAGAGGTGCAAGTACTGGTGCAAATGGTTGTTCGGAAAACATTGAAAGGGATGAAGAGCTTGAATGGTCCAATGAAGATGACGTCTATGATGATAATGTTGAACCTGATTCTGACCGGCAGCAGGTTGAACTTTATAAATCAATTAAATGTTGTAGGTTAGCATGCAGCGGAAAGTTCACTTAAGACAAATTATATCAGTACCTACTAAATATGAAAAAATGAGAAAAAACAAAGGAAATTTACATTATGGGTCTGATAAAAGATGAAAGATCTACAGAAAAAACACAACGTGGTAAATAATGTCAATCAATGAGAAGAAAGTATACGGTTTATGGTACTGAAGTATGTAAAAATACATTTGTACTTTGTCATGGCAAAGGGAAGAAAACACTAAGTAGCTTAAGTAAACAAGTTTTTCAGGAAGATATTGTTCCATGTATACAGAAAACCACATAATGCTATAACCTTTGACGACGTTACATATTTTATAAGTAACGTTGCTGATGAAAGAGGAATACACCAGCCTCCCGCACCTAGAGGAAGAGATGATATTCCACCAATTTATTTACCGTCCGAAACAACAAAGGTCCAGATGCTCACGGATTACTGTATTTCTTGTACTGAAGCCTTTCCACAAATCAAGCACGTCTCGCTTTCTATGTTCAAAACTCTCTGGTTTACGTGTACGCCTCACATCAGAATAGCGACACAAAGAGATGACGTCTACGCTACGAGCGAATGAGAAAGATGATATCAGATGCAGTTTTAGAGGAAGACAAGCTGGAGGCCTTAGCTAATATGCGACAACACATTCTTTTAGCTCAAAGGGTATGTAATAGTTTATAATATATTAAGAAATATATGTGAATGTGTCAAAATTGATATACAAGATTAATATTTAATGTTTATCTCCTTTTTCTTGATTTTTAATTATGTTAATGAAATATAACGTTTAAAATCTATGAAATTTGATACTATTCCATTAAACAGGAATGTTTGATAAACCTTTCGTTGTGAAATTGCTAACTTTTTACATTTAAGGAGAGGGAAACGTACAACACATGTTGAGGAAGATGAATACTTTCATTTTACATTTGATTTTTGCCAAAACGTGAGTTTGCCACATCACGCAAGACAAATGGGACCGCTGTATTTTCTAACATTGCGAACAGTACATATGTTTGGTTTCCGTATAGACGGTATCCCTAAGCAACTGAAGTTTTTGATTGACGAAAACGAGACAGAAGGGGAGGATGGATCCAAAACAGATGGCCCATGATATGTTCTCTTGACTGAGACATCACGATAATACCGCTAAAGCATCATTCAGAAAATAAAATAGAAAATACATTGTGCTTGATATGCTTATGTATTTTGGAATGTTATAACATTCTTTGATAGTTTTACTCAAAATGCTTTGTGCCTAAATGACGTGCAAGAAACTGTCGTTCCCACAATCTACAAAATGGAGATAACAGAATCCCTAAAGATAGCCCAACACGGCAAAATTGAAAATGTTTCTGACTCGGTTTGATTGAGTCTGTTCATGGACGATACTTGAAAGTGCAAGTTACCAGCCACGCACCCTAGCACCGGCTTAAGCAGAATTCAACACTTAACACGAAGTGTTGCAATTTGGAATTTTGAAACATCCGCAGATGTGTTCATCTTACGGTTATCATGGAGCCTTCAATTTGACACGTAAATGCCATTCCACGAAAGCGGCATATGGTCCCCTAGTAAAAAAATGTGTGTGCCCTTAACGAGAAAATAATGGGCGGAACTAAATTGAATGGAATTTTGAAAGGGCATATGTGGTGATGAAGCCTGCATATCACAGATAAGACGTCATGAGACAATTTAAAAAGCAGGCAACAGATCCTTAGGATGATTAGACAGTATTCAAGTAGGAATACTGGAACCACCCAATTGAAAATGGCCAAATAGAAGAAACTTAAAATACCACATAACATGTATACACAACAATTATGTCGTGCTGAACAATCTTCAAGGATCAAAAATATAACATCTTTGATTAAATGTACGGGGATACTTTTTACGGCCGCCACACGGCACAAATAACAATTATAACAAAAAATACAAAGTCACATTAACAAATAAAAACACAACCCAGTCTTACTTTCAATTTTAAATTTTAATTTGTAACCGAAGCACTTGGGTAACCAATGGTACAGCAATTCATACAATATTTCATATTTTATATCACACAATAATGTTTATGTACTTCTTTAAAGAAAACACTTTGACGTCATTTTACAAATTTACAAATACATATCTGTTCACACTCTACCTTTGAATGAAACATATTTTATTCATAAATATCTACTTTCTATTTTTGAAAAAGAAATTAAAAAAATTAACGATGTAAACTGGTCGGTTCCCCAAAGCTGAATGAACTTACACAGACTGACATACTGCACGAAAATATCGTGCACTCAAGTCACGCTTTACTAAATTATCTGACGATGACTACGTTAACTTAAGGCAAAATATTGTCCTTCTTATTCGTTCCTCAAACAAAAGAAGTTATTTTTTCTACCTGGCAAAGATTTTTTAGTATAGAAACACTGTGCAACAATTTACACCTTTACATTAGCATGCTAGAATTTTCAGCATGTTTATATGTTGAATTCTGCTTAAGCCGGTGCTAGGGGGCGTGAACGGTAACTTGCACTTTCCAGTACCGTCCATGAACAGGCTCAATCAAACCGAGCCTGCAACATTTTCAATTTTGCCGTGTTGGGCTTTCTTTAGGGATTCTGTATTTATCTATTTTGCTATATTGAAACAGGACACACCCGGTGTTTAGTAGATTCCGGCTTCGCCCACATCAAGCGAGTATATAGAAGAACAGATGTAGAGACGCTTTGACAGCTTGAAATGTTGTAAACAAATCATCAAAAACAAATGTTGCCGTCCGCTTTCCATAATGGGCATGGAGAAATTGGAAGTCGTTCTTAGAGGGAAAATTTAAAGCAGTGAAAGGAATAAGGTAGTTAACAGATGAAACATACAGACACTGCTTTAATAATAATAATAATAATAATGTAACACTTCGTGGTTCTCTTGGCGAGGATTTATCAGAACTCAATTTATAATAACTCTCCTGTGTAAAATTAATGTATTTTTCCACCAAATATAAAGTATTCCATAAAATTACAATAACCAAATAACATCTTAACCGAATGACTTCAAACACACTACTCCCTAACACTGATCATAACATCTCTTTATACAGGTAAAAACCATTCCTCTTAGTCCAAATAAATCTTTACTTCCTGTAAATCTATATAGTTCTAAAAAGTCTATATGTCCAATCAAAATTCGTCACGCTAATAATAATAATAATAATAATAATAATAATAAAAGTAACATAGTGGAAGTAATGACGTTACAAATAAATAATAGAAATAATAATGATAAGAAAAATATATTAAGATAGAAGATCTAGTGATTGAATTAAAAAAATGATTTAATCAGTATAACTTTCATAATAAAACTTATATTGTGAGCTTAGCAGAAATGAGATGATGAGTTTTAATTTCAGGAAATATCAGTACTTCCGGTTTACTACAGACGAACCAGGTATTGTTACCGTGCGAATTTCATCTGACAATCGAAGTGAGGAAAAGATTTGTATTTTAAAGCATCAGTCCTCGAGTCTTGAAGCGGCTGTCAGACCAGAACCAATTCAACCAAGTGGGCTTAGTCAACGGCGGCAAACCTTCCTAACCAACTCCGTATTTCCATACGCCAGACCAGCATATAGAAACGAATTTTGTGGTGTACACATTTGAAGCAAATGTTAAAACAGATAAATAACAAATATTGATTGATAAAACTTTTTCTTTTTTTGTGTCAAGAATCTTATATCCGTTTCATGTTTTAACCAACAGCTCCAATGAATAAACATTTCAAAAATGTTACAAACTCACGTACTCAGAAAAAATATATTTGGCCATGATAATAACAGGCGTAAAATGAAACAAACAAACAAACCCACGCCAATAAAAAGTATAATCATTTGAACACACCTAATGCAAGAAAAGCGGGAAACGATGACGTGATAAATGGGAAATATTGACGTCAATTTAGCATCGACAACAACAAGGTCAAGAAGTTTCAACATGACGTTGTGAAATAAGTCATATTGAAAAAAAAATTATTTTGCATATGAATTATATCGCTAGGAAGCGTATTTCATGAGCTTGATGTGAAAATCTCAAAATCGATAGAAATGATATTAAGACCCCAAACGCATGACTGTGCCCAATATATATATGGCAAATTAGTTTTTTTTAAACCATGCCCAATTTAAAATTAAAAAATGATTTACATTCGATCAGATAAGGATTGACAGAAATCCAATGAGGTTTGATAAATTCTTGAATTGTTTTTCTCTTGAC
The DNA here is from genome assembly GCF_026571515.1 of Ruditapes philippinarum. Taxonomy (NCBI): domain Eukaryota; kingdom Metazoa; phylum Mollusca; class Bivalvia; order Venerida; family Veneridae; genus Ruditapes; species Ruditapes philippinarum. The sequence continues at coordinate 39,406 of NW_026853585.1, read as the reverse complement.
CATAACTCATTGTACAAGTGTATAAGAAAGAATGTATTTGTCATGGCGTCATTCAGTGATGCCAGAGTTTTAATTATATATATATGACAGGGAACCAGGAAATAGTGTATAATCCATTGCAATTCCGTTACTTACCGTAATGCATTTTTTCAATCGATTGTTGCCCCTTATAATAAAGAGAAATTGTAGATAAAACATTTCCACGAATAAGTCTAAACTTACATTTTTAAAATAAAAAGGGATTGATTTGGAGATTTTAAATTCAGTGTACAAATGTCTTATTATGCCTCAGTCCGAGGGCTATTCTTGACACTATAGGCTAGGTTGATTTTGTGAATCGTTAACGCGAGTTTATTTTGCTTCGACCAGGCCTTTCAATCGTTTTCGCAAAAGACAAATATTGGTTTAGTCAAAATATCAGACATGGCATTATTGTTGTGAATGTAAGCATTAGTCCTATTTTTTCACAACAATTAGTTTTATTTATTTGCAAAATCAGGCCTCCGGCCCATACACATATATATATACAACATTATAATTTACATCTAAATATGAAGCATGAAATATGATAAACAAGATCAACAAGGAAAGGTGGCGTTCAATGAACGCAACCCCCATATGACCCAGCAACAAGAACCAATGGCAAGGAGCCCAGGCGGACCCCAAACAAAAACAGGACAGGGCACAGACAGAGCACGGACAGGTTAATCATTAAATGATAAATAATTGGTAACTGATTAGGAATTCAAAGAAAATAATAATAGGCCCACAAAGGGGAAGGGGACCGGAGACCGGGGGAAGGGGGGGGGGGGTAATCAAAGAAATAAAAACTAGAGGCAATGGGGAAGATACTTACCGCAGACGAGAAAACAACAAGGGACACAAGCAAAAGTGTCACCAAAACAGTATGGAACAACATAGACATACATCTGAGGAACACAGTGGGGCGCCGCTTTGGAACGGTCAGCAGCATAAAATGACTGCTGGGGAGTTTAAACCGGTTAATGGTGCACCAAACCTCGCTCTTAGCCCCACCATGTTCCTATATACGAGACAGTGTAAATAAAATGAATCCCCGCCAATTTTATTCTAACAGTTGTCATGGTTACAAAAGGTTAGATAAGTAAAACACTAAAATGATCATGTAGAAACATATAAAAGTAAACCCAATGACCATAACAAAAGTACTCAATGTCCTAAAGGAAGACAGAGCAACAAGAAAATCACCTACAAGGGCCCGACGAAGCAAGGCAGAAGCCAAACATTCCATATCATTTATAAACAATATAAACAATAGGGGAGATAGCGTCTCACCCTGCTTAACTCCGTTGTAACTATCAAAATAATCAGTCAATGTACCATTGGAACGGACACATATCTTAACATTATTGTACATACTTTTTTACATGTTTATTAACATAGATGATAAATCAGAACTTAACAGTTAATACCAGATACCAATTCTATAAACAAGGTCAAAATCCTCTTTAACATCGACAAATGCACAGTACATTTTCTTTCTTTCTTGCAGAGTAATCCTCTTAATTAACGACTGTAAAACAAAAATGCAATCAATAGTACTTCGTTTTTTTCGAAAACCAAATTGAAGGTCAGTAAAAATGTCATTATTCTCAACAAACAGACTTGTATTGTTTTGTATGACTAAAACAGATCTAGAACTGGCAAATACCCAAATGTTCGAATGTTTTTTACAGTCAATTTTTTTCATTTGTTCATTCACACTTCACAGTAATCTAGCTGGCACAGTAAAAGAGATGTCAAAAGTTTAATATATTGTCTTCTTTAAAAGAACCTTTAAGAAAATTGTTTCTTACTATTTTTTATATAAGGCACACATATTCACAATGTAATCAAAAGTTGAATGATATATATATTTAACAATATATTCCTTTGATATAAGATAAAATATTCTTCAAAAAATATGATAAACAAGATCATCAAGGAAGGGCGGCGTTCAATAAACGCAGCCCCAACCCAACCCAGAAACAAGAGCCACCGGCAAGGAGCCCAGGAGGACCCTAAACAAAAACAGGAAAGGACACAAGGCAGAGCACGGGCAGGCAAACCACTACCTAAGAATAAATAAAGAGTTACTGATAAGGAATTTAAAGAAAAAAATAAATGATTGAATATAAGGCCCATAAAGTCAAAGGCACAGGGGAAGAATAAGACCGCAATATATGTCCTTAAATGCTAAGTATGATAAAAACAGAAACACTTTAAGCATTTATTGAATTCCTTCCTGTACTTCAATTTTACGATGGAAACCTAATTTATGTATTTTCTCCTAAGACACCTCATAATCCCTTTTGCCATGATTGGTTTTATCAATCAAACCGAGCCTGCAACATTTTCAATTTTGCCGTGTTGGACTTTCTTTATGGATTCTGTATTTATCTATTTTATCACTTATTGTGCTAATAGTGCAGTCAGGTAATACCTCCTGTATAATGTGTACAACTTGTAACTTCCCCTGTGCCTTTTGACTTTATGGGCCTAATATTAAATCATTTATTTGTTTTCTTTTAGTTCCTTATCAGTTACTAATTATTTATTCTTATGTAGTGGTTTGCCTGCCCGTGCTCTGCCTTATGCCCTGTCCTATTTTTCTTTGGGGTCCTCCTTGGCTCTTTGCCGCTGGCGCTTGTTGCTGGGTCGGGTGGGGGCTGCGTTCATTGAACGCTGCCTTTCCTTGTCGATCCTGTTTATCATATTTTGTCATGTCTGATTGGTCATCTCCAATATTAAGGTAGCACACCCCTAATGGAAACATAAGGTACAATAATTGACAGAAAGGACTGTTGAATGCCTTAAATGTCACCTGTTTGCAAAATTTAAACAAAATTTACTGTGTGGTTTATTAGTTATGGACATTTTTCTGAACTAAAACTTTGCCATTAGAAAGGTTTTTTTTAGAACTGAGGAAACTCTAATTAAGCTATAATATCATCATTATGGAACCTGTTTTCCTATTGCTCATTGTTAAGAAACATTCAATGACATTCAATTAACAAATTAAACGAGCAAAATGAGTGTTTCTAAACAAAATGTTTTAAATATGTATAAAAATGAGACCTTACCCCATCCACTTTAAACACTTATTTGACCATTTCCCCATGTAAAAAGCCTTATTCGAAATATCCATGAAGTTTATCAAAATAGGGGTGGGGGCTGTGTTCAAAGTTTGCATATTTTTTTTAAATGTATATTGGTTGGTCTTGCAAAATATAAAATACTTTTACCGTGAAGTTTTTATTTTATTAAACTTTGAAAATATCTGGTGTCATATCTGCCATTACATTTGGCATTTTGTAGCAAATAAATACCTATTATAATTATATAATTAAAATTAAACACTTTTTTCATCCATAAGCGATCTGAGAGATATATAATAAATGTTAAAAAATAAAAAAAAAAAGAAACAAAAGTTGCCCCTTCTTGGGTTTGAACCCACGCCCCTCAGTTCTGTTTTATATTGTTTCTTTTTTTCTTTTCTTTTTTCATAGAAAATAAGAGTTTTATTTCTTTTATCCTATATTGCCCATGATGGCAATACATAATACATACATATAGCTATCATGATGTAAGTGTGTTATAGAGTGAAAAAAATATAAGAAAAGGTTATAGTATATGAAACGAGTTGGTAACGAGGATAAACCACAGGCTGGGGCGACATCAAGAGATGTTTCTTCTAAGCTAAAGAAATGGCTAGGCCGTTAGGCCGAGACAATTGTTTGAAGAAACATCCCGAGATGTCGCCCAGCCAGTGTTATATCCCCGTAACAAACGAGTTTCATATAGTTTAACTGTTTATCGCAATCCACTGATAGAGACGGATTGTAAACTGTAACCTTAAAAGGTTTTTTTTTTCAGTGAAAATTATTCAGTCAGCGATTGAATCTTGTGATTATATGACAATAAATTTCATTTTATTAATTATCATTGTTTATATTGTTTATTTTATTAAGTTAGATATTTATTATTATTTATTTATTTATCTATTAATTAAGTTATTTATATTTATTTTTTTTGGTAACTAAGAATGTGTGTTACCCTGTCCGATTGGAGCCTCTGAAAAAAACTACACTAATATAAACAAGGTGCGAAAAAGACTCAACTGTTATATTAAATTAATTGAGTTTTTCCATATATGAATCAATGTATAAAACTGCACTGCTATGTACAGTTTTAAAATTTTCATTGAAGTGTACTGAGTATAATAGGTTAGTAAGAACAAAGAAAAAGTTCGATACCATGCGATAATGATACATATCATACTGCGGTGTCAAATACCTGTATTTAATGCTCTGAAATATACATTTATGTTATACATTTATTTCAATTATATTTCGTACCGGTAATATCAATATGCAAAAGCGTGAATTTAATAAATCATATATGTCCGTCCATCTGTCTGTTTGAGACGGATAATCAAATGATTATATTAGCAGCAATTTTACGATAAATTACTTATCTATTTACAACAAGATTTTTCATGTTGTAAATGCAAGACTTTATTCTGCTAAAACAAAACACGACATACATAATATTAGACTTGTACATAAGTTAATGATACATAAACATCTGTGATACACATAAACATAAATTATACTTCAGTCATATACATTGTATTTACAAACACCTTATTACACACCTACATTTTTCAAAGACATTAAGGCTAAACATATTTCATTTTTTACCAAGAACTTATACCTACACCTACACAACTATTTATAGATATGTTTCTTACGGAGAGAGTTTCTAAAAAAGCTTTCCAACTTTCCTACTCAATCCGTACAATTTTTTATTTGTCAATTATCATGCAAATGTATATATTCATTTTCTAACATTGATTACTCGCCTTGTGTGAACTGCTGAAACCTGTAAGAACTAAATGCATACTAGTAGGTAGTCAAATGCTTTACCAGGATCCCTTATCTGCACAATCATGTACGGACATTAATGTAAGGTATGATTTGTTTGTGTTGTATTTAAGAAATCGTTTGTCCGAAAAGCTATTCGAATACATTGCAATAGAAGCATACATTTTTATGGTATTTATAAGCGAATAATAAATTATATATATTACAGATATGTATCACGAAAACTTTATTTCCAGTGATTCAAGGTTTCACAAAAACTGGTTAAAATATTACTTAATTTGACAGCATTATGAAAACAACAACTTTAACTATGATCGTATAGTCCACGCTAGTTATATGATTATTTTTAAATTATTATTACTTTGTGTGATCCTCGTATCAAATATCTTCCCGTCGGTTCTGGAGTGCATTTGATTATATCTGTAGCACTTAACTTTCTGTTTTCCCAATTATACATATCTTTGTTATTACAATATTTCCTTCCAGTAAAACAAATATTGTCTGAATAAAACCTCTTTTACAAACAAGGACCAAATTAGAACAAAATTTTCAAGTTTCAACGTCCACAGTACCAAAACTATTGATTGTGCTATTTTTGGCATCTTGCGTGGTCAACATTGATATCATTTATAAAACCAAACTTTTCGGAATATCAACATAAAAAGGATATATTAAATATATCAACGAGTCCTTACTACAACAATCCAGCTTTTGTATTGCTTGGGCTTTGGTCTGCAGAATTATTGTATGTAAACACTTTCAAATCATCACTAATTTCACATATTCCCAATAAAGCAAAGTTAAAACAGTATGGCTAAAATGTTTATTGTCTTCATATCTTAAGGTTTCATTGTCTAGGTACCAAACTCTATATACATGTACATTCGTGCATAAACAAGTTTTACATATCATTATAAAACATTTCTGTTTTCAAAGAAAATAAACATTGAAAAAATAATGTTTTATTTAAAGAAGCATCAAATGAAAATTTAGAATGGGAAAAATAGCCTAAACGAAAATCACTGTTACTTTTACTACTGCTAAAATCTGTCTTGCATGGCATTTTATACAGATGCTTAATAAATTGTTGCACTGATTAAACATTACGATTCTCCAAACTACTATTTACAAGCAAATCAACTTTAATTGTTCTGTTTAAAATGTGTTTTATTACCAAAATATTATGAGATGTTTAAATGTGTATAGATGTTTCAAGTTTAACTATATGCAGTGAAAAGTTATACTTTTTAGACACTGTTGTATGAATCAATTCCGACAACTTGAAAGCTTGTTTTCAATGATAAATAACATAAATTCGAAAAGACGGCTATAAATCGTTAGGCCATCATAACTGGCAAATTAAAACATGTTACGCTAATTTGATCAAAATATTTTAAAATTTGTGTGACTCGAAAAGATAAAACCTTTTTCGAACATTTCAGGTATACAAATGGCTAACATTTACGGAAAATCGACTTTGTTATTACTTTCGCAAGTTTGTATTATCATATTCCTTGCCTTAACAACTCGTTATCATCGTACGGTAAGAATGTTTTAGATATTCTTTTATGTGTTATTGTTATTTTAGAGTATAACTTATGCTTTATGTTCAGGCATGTTGTTTTGTTTTAGATATACGTTATTTTAATAAATGTATATGCAAGGTTCAAACGTTACATTTTGAAGACCAATCATACTCCAAACATGTTTTTACTTTCTAAATTGAAAAGAAAAAAAACAAAAAACTTTAGATAAGTTGATGTCCTGTTATAGTTCTAAATAAGATGCTTATTTGCCATAAACTAAAAAGCATTTGCTTCCTTTGTTTCTGTTGCTTATTGGCAATTAAAATAGTAACATTTATTTATAATTGAAGACATAGAGGAAATTTGTTTGTTTGTGTGTAAGATGAAATTTTATTTCATCGAGTGGGCTTTAAAATAGTATTCCCACGAGATAAAATAAAATTACATCTTACACAACAAACAAATTTTCTTTTTATTTTATGCTTAAAACAAGTTAAAACGAAATTTCCATAATATAAACGTCAGTATTAAAATTTGTTTTCCCCATTGAGAGCCCCATTTAGTCGGAATTTCTCATTAAATACAAGGAAGTCTTGTGCTGAAAAATAAGTTCGATAATCAACGTTAAATGACGGCGATATTATTCATTTTATTGAAAAAAATATGAATGATCGCTTGTTTTAATAATAAAAACAAACAATTCTTGTAGGATAATTCATATTAGACCTGGCTTTGTTAAATGTAAGCGGCAGCCATTTTTTGTAGTTGTGTACATATGTATTATTAAGGATGGAATCTTTCTCAATGTCAGCAAAAAGTTACCTGAATGGCATGCATAATGCTGATATGTTTTGAAGACCATTTGTAAGCGATATTGGCGTGGAACATCGAAAAGTACATTTTAATAAGGTAACACTTGGACCCAGATTGTATTAGGAATGGCCGTCTTTTCTATTGTCGTTGCAACTAGATCAGTGTTACGCCATTTCTCCTTAATGTGTTATTGTGTTCCATTATATTGAAATTCCAGTCCCGGTTGTATCGCAATTGTTAAAGTTTGTACCCTTTCTATGACATCTTTAATTCAAATATAACAAAAAATCTATTTTAATGTATCATAAACTGGACGTGTGTTTTCAACGTAAATTAAACGTTTTTTTAGTATGAAGCTACTGCTTCCGTCTGCACGAATTATGTAACAGTTTATTTGTATAACTGTTCATAAACGTGTCTTTGCAAATGAAGTGCCATAACATTTTGATATTGCTCTCCTCGTACACGGATCACTACCTTCATCCTAAATCTCATTCCACCAGTTTGACGTCGAATTTGCTGCATGATTATCTAACGCCACTCTCGATGAATAGCTGCTTCTAATTCTAAAAGGTGGAGCTATTTGTTGTATTTGACGTTTAAGAACGTCCAAAACATGTTCCAGGATCCTCATCCATGAAAACAGTTGTCGACATGAGGCTCAAAGACTGTCTCAAGGACGCTATCAATGTACTGTCGGCATTTAAGCCTCCTCTGTATCGTCAGTCCATTAAGCCATGATAGGATATGCAATAAACTATCACAGAGCCTCCACTACACGGAATGCTCGGTTTGATATTCTTTGGTGTATATGCAGTTTACCTGTGTCGCCAGACAATTTTTTCCGTCTGTTAATGCAGCGAAAACCCGCTCCCGTCAAACCAGTGGACTAGCCTCCATGAATCTAACCTCTTCTCACTAACTACCACTGCAAACTAGTTCTTTGGTTCGCATGTAACAACCATGGACGCTTTATCACTCTTCGGGAGATCAGCCCAGTCGATTTCGAGTTGTAAGTCAAATTCGATTATGTGGCAGCCATAAAGGCTTTAGGCGATTACTCGTAGAAAACGGTTTCCGCCGCCTGACCAACCGTACTTATAAGAGGACCTTTGCAAGTCCTTGCAATCATTCGTCGCAATATGCTTTTTGATGTTTCTGCTTATTACAGAATAATTGCGGTCTATCTAACGGCCTATAACAATGAAAAACAACCTGTCGAATGCATGCCAATAATCTGCCACGTTTCACGTCTGATAAACTTCGACTAGGGACTCTTAAAGGATCCTTTTTTTCTTTATTTAACCATTCTTACATTTTCCAATACTCAATTATAAATTTAACTGTTTAACCTTTTACCCCATGAGCATATTGCGAACAATGGCCGTTTCCATTGAAAAGCCTCTTGTAACAAGTTCAAACTGCTATGAAACTATGAAAAATGCTTCAATACTAATGAAACTTGGCACAAATGTTGACTACACCAGCCTCTGTAACAGCATGCTCAATGGTAAATTTCCTGTTACCATGGCAACGGGGGGGGGACGTCTCCAAATTGCCCAAAATCACTATTTTGCATTGTTTTTTTCCATCAAAACTGATTTCAAAGTGCTGCAACTTCTCAATGAATTGAGATAGAGTAAAAGGCTTTTCAGCGTCGGTTACTAGTTACCCTATGGATGGGGGACGGCGCCAAAAAAGTGACCTTTCTCAAACGAAAAACAGTGTTTGGGGCCTAAATAGAGCATTTTTTTCACTGTTTGAGGCCTCAAAGGGGGGGGGGCAAAAAGCCGTCGAAACACGTTTATATAAGGGAAAAGGTTAATAATAACTAAGATTGAGATGACGGTGTAGAAATATGGATAATACGCACCCAATAATGTGATATAATCAAAAAGCTATTCTCAAAAGCATGTGTATTTTTAAATTGGGACCTACGTCTCTGTGTAACGGTGTTGCTTATATGTACCAAGGCTAAAATACGGAATACCATTCCAGACAACAGCTAAACATAATTGTCAAAATACTTTAACTGCTAGAAAGTGTAAGCGAGTGCTTTCACATATTTCCAGGTGTGTGAATATGTATGTATTCAAAGATTTGCACATTTATTTAATCCGATGAAATAATTAGATGTGGCCATTAAATATATGAAGCATCATTGTGTGAAGAAGTTTCATTTAAAGTAAGAAAATTCTGTGTCAACGACTATTTCTGGATCAAATTCTGTTAATATTTAAAAGAGTTTTAAGTATTTTTTTATCTGCAAAACGGAAGTACATGTAGAATAAAATGCATTTTTAGAGCTTTTGAGGTTATACATTTTGCAAGGGACTTATTTTTGAAATTTACACGTTTACGAGCTTTCTCGTCTTATCAATGAAAGAAAATATATTTGCTAAGCGGTTACTACCAGATGTAAAATTATAAAATGTTCGAATCGATTGTATATTTAAAGATACTTTTTCATTTTTTTCCTGAGTTTGTCTTGGAAGTAAAGGTTTATTTCGTCGCGACATTGAATATTACATAAATTCTCAATATTACATTTATCAATCTCAATATTAAAAACGTAATATACAACAGTGAACGCTTTTATTCAGCAACTAAACATGAATTTTATTAAATAAATCATGCATCATCTCTTTAACTACAGGCTTTTCAAAGAACAGAGGAAAGAGTTCCAACTACTATAGTACAGTTTGGATTGGGTGGAACAGCTACAACACTTCAATTTCAAATACTATGTGTTCTTATGGCTTTATTACATCAAGACGAAATTAATGATGTTGGATGCTACTACGGTAGACAACCTGCACACAAATACTGTGTCATAAAAATGCATTTTATAAAAGACACATTTTTTCAGATACTTCCATCAGATGTGTGGATATTCATGACATCTAGCAATCTACTTTCTGATGAAAAGAAAACAGAACTGGAGTCTCATAAAGTAAAAATTAGAAATAAGAGAATAAAGATACCATCGATCATTGACATAGAAACTACATCTAAACGTGGTCATACGATTGTCTTTGATTATCAACCATTTTTTAGACTTTCAGATACACAAATGCAACATGCCGTTGAATATTTACGGTATTGGGATATCATAAGGTTGTGTTGTGGAAGGCAAATGTCTGCTGATTGGAGGAGACGTTTGTCGCCAAAAATATCATATATACCCCACCACGATCCGCATAGCTATTCATATCCCGCTTGCGAAATGTACAACATAACCGAGGTGGAAATCTTATTAATGAAAACGTTTGTTTATCAACAGTTTGCTAATATTCCTTCACTGCATGACATAATTGGGAAGCCATCAAATGTTGATGGTGAGCTCGACGGTACATACTGTGAACGTTGTAATAGAAATATTACTGAAAAAGATTTGGAATTCAATGGAAATTGCGCATAAAGTTGTAATGGTTGATCACATTCTTGAACGCTATTTCCACATGACAAAATGTTGTATTATACTTGTGATAAGAGACCATTTTTATCATTTCATTGACATGATTTTCAAAAATTACTGGCCTGTTAAGTCATTCAAGTTACTTGTATTTTTTATAAATAGATTTATATATCAAGTAGCATGCATATACTTTTGACTTATTTATAGACAGCTTACAGAACCTTCATAAAAATATCTATTATCTATTAAATGCATGTTCATCATATAGATAATCGTCATCATCCTTGTCATTTTATCGATTTTGCCTTAATTATAATCGTAAACAAGCAACACCATATTTATTATCATCACCGTGCTCGCCGTTTTCATCGTTGTGGTTTATATATTTACGAGCGGCATTATCATTATCATTTATATGATTTTTATCATGAATTTTCTTGCTTCCTTCGTGTAATAACTATTTGTGAAAATGCTTACAAGAAATCATGCAGCATTATCCAAACCATCTTAGTTAAACACAATTAATCTGAAATCAAATGAATTGCTTTACCATAAAGACTTAATATGTGTTTTCTGACTTCATAAAAAACAAAATTTCCAAAAAGAATGTAACATATATATACTAATGATTTTAAATCTTATGAAAAATGAAAAGTGTTGACAAACACTGTATTTAAGTTCGCGTGAAAATTCATGACATTCCATTTATTCCGTTAGGTTTTTAAGCACGAATGGGACAAAAATGTGTATACATAAATATGGTAATATGATTAATATGAAAATATATACATTCTTCACAGAACAGCTTATAAATGTCGTACTTTGCTGATCGCTACTGAATCCCTCAGGGTACTAATTGTTGATTATACCTGAGGACGTTCTACCGATATCTTGAATATTATTCTGACCAATTTCTATCTTTTGACTTTGAGAAGTTAACTTCTATCATTATTTTAGTACAAAAACCATGTCGATAATTTAAAGGATATACACCAAGTCAACATTCTATTTAAAAAATGTATAAAGCAAGACAATCTGTTTATTAAAATGCTAGGTCTACATAATGGTCATAAGTTCTGATATTCTGCTTTTCTTTTGATTTTCATTATGTCTCCAAATACCAAACAGAGTACATCACAAATGGATTAACACTTAAATGACCTTCATCCCATTTCAATTTTCAATTTATAATAAGTTAATTAGGACTGGGAACGAATAAGAATTTTGATGTTCGAATATTCTTTGTCTATATTCGAATATATTCGAACATTCGTTTTGACAACATTTGTCCAACATTTCTCTTTGACGTATACGTATTCGAAATTGATTGTGTCGGATACTATACTTCTTTAATATGCTTGGAATAATCGACGAGTAAAAAAACCTTTTTTGCTATGTCAAAATTGTTATTTTATATATTAATGCGTTCCAGAATAAAAAAAAGGAAATTCCAGATGTCCTTTTTCCGGGGGTCGACCTGCAGGCGCTTTTTCAGCAACAAATTTACATGCAGAGAGAGATATATAGTAGAGATAGAACATAGGGGAATAATTCCCCTATCTTTTAAACCTCAGACGAAACGCATTGTACCTGTCCGTTCGTCGGTTATATGACTATCATTTTAAATGGGTTTATCTTCTAAGGATAATGTTGGAAATGGTTGTTCGCAGTTATTTGATGAATTCTCTTACTTTTAAATCGGTCAGTATTACAGTCATGTACGCGGATTACAAATCTTTTAATTGTAGACGTTCAATATTTTCTTTTAAATATGAAATAGTAGGGTTAAAAATAACACAACTATCTGATCATTTTTAGATTCGTGTTTTAATACTTTTATTGGAGAATATATTGTAGAGAGAGAAAAAATACATCCAATATTAATTTGTATACAATAAAAAAAATAATGGGCTATATAACATATTACATTTATCTGTAAATTATTCATCTTACTGTGAAAGACATGAATATGTTTATCACATAACTAACCGTGCACGTTTGATTATTTAAGTAAAATAGAAAACTTTTAAAAAATCGATAAGCATATGTTGAACTTAATTCTAAAGTATTAATGTAGTGTTAAGCATATGTTTTACTATACACTTTCGAAAAAAAAATATTCAGAAGAATCTATTAAATGAAATGTTTGTTTTTTTTCATTTTCCGTATTTTTCTATGTATTAGTTTACTTTTACTGCAATGTAACATATGTTACGTACTTATCACTGGTGCCGTAACCACTTTCGTCAATATACATATTAAAATAAATAAAAGAAATAAATGTAATCGCGGTAATCATTTTAAAACAGAGAAACTATATAACATTATTTTTTTCCAAAATTACTGGATTATTATCAAATTATTATATCTTACATGTGTCTACAACAATTGGTGAAATATTTATTTCAGTATCACTTGATGAAATAAAACACGTAATTATAGATAAAACTTCATATCCTCTTTTCATTATATTCTTGAATATCCTTAATATAAATTCTAAAATATTGAGAAATATTTATTACATAAACATGAGTGGTTCCGTTTAATTTATTTTTCACTACTGTAACAGTGAAATTATTTCCATATTGTCACTAGTGTCTTGCCGGATTACATTCTTTCAAAGTCAGCCAAATCACATAATTATAGGGTAGTCTTTCAAATGTTAATGCCGAACAAAAGAAAAATGTACGCAATAAACAGAAAATTCTAGTTTTTTTTCTATAAATACAGGATTAAATTTCACATTGTGGCATGAAAGTTCTGATATATCACTAGTCGCGAAATTTCTATTTTCATACTAGTTTCAATCGATAAAAAACAAATCTGTATTTATTGAAAAGTACTGAAACATCACCTATTAAATCATCTAATATCTTCTTTTTCAGCGTTTTTAAAAAACAAATGAAAATTTGGTCGTCACTTATCTTTTTATTTTGAATTCGTACTTATTGTACGATACATGTGTAACTATTGTTCAATATATGTTTGTTAATTGCTAAAAATAAAACAACAAAAATAAATAAGCAAAGTGTGATGTAATGAAGTTTGTCAGACAATCAATAAAATAATCGTTCATATCCTAAAATCCAGGTACTGTGTGATATCTAGTTGATTTCGTCTATCACATGTGTTGTTTTGTGTTGTTTTATTTTTCACATATCTGAAAACAAATATTGAAACAACGTTAAATTGTTTTATAATACAACTTAGTTTTACCTTTATCATTTATTTTATTGATTACAAGCATCAAAATGAAATAAAGATGCAGTTTGTAATTATAAAAGCCCTCTTGTCTCAGATTCTGTATATATGTGTTCAGGTAAAGCGTAACATGTAAATGTAAATAAGATTAATAGAAGAAAGTAACTCTCATAAGAAACTTGTCATAGCTTTTTTCCATTCATATAATAAAATACATATCTTCTCCTCACTTTACTGTATACTTGCCTTTGCTTAAATTATTTTTAATCTATCATTTCTTCGATAAAATGAACAAATCCTGTAACCCTCTGTAATAGCATAATATAAAGGTGTAATAAAATTAAAACAGTAAGAAAATAGCACCGCCTATTTATAATCAATAGCTTGAATCTGTCTAGCTGATAAACTAGTAAGATCCATTATAGATGAGATAAGGGTGAACTCACGCCCAGTCGAAGTTCTCGACCGCCTGTGAATTATTTTACACGTGTCTGCAATTTGCATTAATTTCAACAAAGCATATAAAGATACGAGTTTCAGAGTACTGACTTATTATTTTCTTCACATGTCCTCTTAAAGATACAAAAGAAAACGTATTTAGATAATTTTATTCTAAATGTTCTAATAATGTCGTTAGAATTATTTCATCCGTAAGTATTTATCATTTTTTTGTATCTAAAGGTATTATATTGATTTTCTTACAATGTGCAAAGATAAAGAAAATGTTAATTAATCATGTTCTTTAAAAAGAAATGCCGATTTCTGCTTTAAAAGAAAGTAACCTTCTTTGTCTATTTGGGTGTCAATATAAACAATAATTGACGAAGAAGTGATGTGCAATGTACATGTATATGGAACAATATATTGCATAAGAAGTCATGTTATCTACCGTAAAGATTTTCACGTTATTTTCTGAATTTATTTCAAATATTATAAAAATAAAATATAAACAATCACTACATGACAATGATACATATTTTTGCTTTTAAACTGAAAAAAAAATGAAATAAATACCTTTAATTTGCATCTGATAGAAGCATAACCTTTTGCTCACTTTAAGTGCAATCCTTTTGATTAAAAAAACAAAAACACTCTTTCACATACTTTCAAATGTATTAATTGTACTTCTGACATCAATTCTTCCATGACGGCGAGATAGCAATAAAGCCCGCTAAATTCGTTCCAGATTGTATATTACGTTTCGTTAGCCCATTATATGAGCTACACCGTAGTGTTAATACTTTTATTACACACATAATTATACAAATACTTCGCTGACCGTGCAGTAATTGTCATTAAGGTAGTTATTCCCTCTATCTACCAACAGAAGAATATTTCAATTATTGAGTGTTGAAGGAAGAGAAATGTAACAAAAAGATATACACACAGTTGCAGAAAGCCTAGATATATGGAAAATGAGTTTAACTATAAAAAAAACTGTAACAAGATACCAAAAACTAAACATTCTTTTTTAAATAAAAATGGTAGCATGACTGATGCATTTTGGACCTTTAAGAAATACTTATTGCAGGGGTTATGTATTTATGCGTATATGTCTAGATTAGATTTTACGGCACTCTGAAGTTCTATTTAAAAAAAAAAATATTATTTACTCAGTCGCTATGAGATAAAATAGCAGCTTATACAAACATTAAATGAAAAAAGAACCACAGATAAGTAGACATATTTTCTATTAATATTTTTTTTTAGATTTTCTAAAATGATAATTTTTTTATACCACATTGTTAGTAAGATCAATAATTGTTAAACGGACTCCACTGAGGGTTTTTGACATGATGGGACTGAAAATATGCTTTTAGAAAATGTACCATTTGATTTAGGTTTAGATCACTAATGTTTGTGCAAAATTTTAGATCATTTGCGCACTTTGTCTTTCCAGAATAATTATTCAAATTGTAAAAAATGACACAAAATAAAAAGCGTTTGAACGCTTTTCACTCAAATCGAGCTATACCGAGGAGATACCGTATAAAGTATAAACAAACCATTTTGAATTTATTTCAAAGTATAATTTTTAACTTTCTTTGCATATATTTCTGTTTAAAGTGCCCTAGCCTCATACATATGTATATGTAATCAATTAAAATGTTATGTTTTTAGGCTTTTTAACCTCAGTGGAGTCCCTTTAAGATTTACCGATACTTAAAAAAAAACATTAGATTTATATTTCTTTAAGTAGGAACAGTTAAACAATTTGATAATAAATTTTGTCTAGAGTACATTTTTTTCTATTCATAGTTAAATCATGCTAGACTGTAAGGTCATTCATTCGCGAGCGATAAAAACTGTCAAGATTGTAATCAGCCATGCTAGCAACATGCAGTACCGCGCAAAGATATTGAGGCATCCATCTGCAAATTAAACGATACGTCTAAAGACATAAAATTGCTAATGAACTCTCTGCAAGAAGTAGCTGAAGAAATACATGTATGTTTCGCCGTTTTAACATTCATTAAAGACATTCGATGTACAAACAGAACTTTTTAACCGTGAAACAAAACAACCCGTTTAACAATCCGTTGATCCAACATACACGTATAATTGTTTGACAGACGTTCCCGAGAATAGCGCTAATAGCAGATAATCACGGACACCCACGAGCAAACAATAAAAGTCAGACTTTAGTGGAAAAAAACGCAGAACTTGTAATCTCGACATTGTGGGTTCGATTCCCGGGCTGGTCCATTAAAGTTACTAATCAGTCTAGATTAGACTTTAAATCGAGGTCCCGTGTATGAGAGCTTAAACACTAGGCACGTTAAAGAACCAGGAGAAGCATTTAAAATTGGGGCTCTGGCGAGTATAAATAATCTCAAACGCACATGCGCACGTGCGCACACACGCAAACATACACGAAACAACGAGTTACGCATTTCGAAATATAAGAGTGCTACAAACTGTAATATATATCCATAGACTTAGCCACTTATCGTCGCTAACCCTATTTACCTTACAAACACCATGAATTTATAAATACAAAACATATTGCTCAAAACTTCACTTGTGCCCAGGATACTCATGAATGAGAGGTTTGTAATACGATGATATGCTATGTTCAGATGAAAAAAGATCTCAAAAATAATTTAGACATTGAATATTCTGACAGTTTATTAGATATTCTGTCACTTGTAAAATTTATCTTTTTTCTGGTGAACTTAATTTACGGAAACAATCTAATGCAGATTATATCAAAGTAACTGACTTTGTCTCGACTGAAGTAATTAAATGTAAGGTTTATAACGTGTTTAACGAATATATGTAGATGTGAAAGAGTTGACATGTGTTCACGAAATACTATGTCGTGGCCACGAGATACTAAGTCGTGCGCACGAGAAACTTTGTCGTGGCAATCGGTTACTTTTTTGTGCGTTAAAGATAATTAAGTGGTGCCCACGAGATAAAATGTAGTGGCCACGAGCTACTAAGCTGTACTTACGAGATAATTATGCTGTGCAAACAAGATAATTATCCAATCAGATAAAATTATATAATTATGAAGGTTGTAACCTTAAAAAAAGTCTGGTTAAAAGTTTACATGCAACGTTAATCTACTACACTACACTACTTAAGATATCCACTTTAAACATTGTACATGTATTAAGTATCATAAGAACAGGTCATTATCCAAGACCAATAAATCACATTTTAATATCTTCTAAGTTTTTCCCTTTTTTAGAAACATCATGTGATAGGATTGATCTTTATGTACTCGTACGTACTAATGACCTGTTAACCTTTTCCATACCATAACTTGAGAAGAAATTAGCCCTGGTTTATTTTATTTAGTAATTCGTGGCCACGACTTAGTAACTCTTGGATACGACATAGTATCTCTTTCGCACCACTTATTATTTTATGCGCACGACTTAGTAACACGTGTCCACGACATAGTATCTCGTCCGCATGAGATAAATAAAACATACACACACATGTCACTTTTTGTCACCGTACGTAAATCAGCTTACGAACAATTTATGTGAAGAAATATATATTTATATAGCACTTGTTGAAAAGTGTGAATGCATCGACTGACTGTTTAGGTAAGTTTTCCTTAATAGCATAATATACTTCATAAATGTATACAAAACGAGGTATAAGCCAAAAAGTACCTATCCTTTGTATATTGCTTAAAGAATAAGAACGTCATTTAATCTTAAAATGGTGTAAACAAATCAAAACAACACATTCTATTAAGTTTGTCTTTGAAACGAAATGAATACATTCAAATATTACCGTTTAAGCGGTAACGGCAACGACATTAAAATATAAATATAGATCAACGATTCTATGAAAAAAAAATGAAATTATTTTTCAATTAAGAAAAGTTGTAGTACACCCAATATATTTAAATGTAATAGAAAAGATAAGTAATAAAACTAACCAAAAAATAACGTCTTGATACAACAGTTATCAAAAATAATAATGAATATAACCAAAATATCTCTTAACAAAAGAAATTAGTAATGTGAAAAGGCAAACAAATGAAAATCTGGGAAAACCTTACGGAATTGTATTTATTTTAAAGACCCATTTTGACTCAGAAATGCTTTAATCTTTAGCATAAACAGGCTTCTTCAATTTGGTATACTTTTATAGTATCCTAAAATGTCCTCATTGGCCAATTAACTGAAACATATTTTTAATCTGATGTTTGCAAGTCATTATTAAAGTTATAGTGAATTATTATTTTGTATTATGTGCCTTTAACATTTTTTCCTGTTGATATGTAAAATATCAATAGGAAGAAATCTACTTCAATAGAATGAGCTTCACTATTAAAATGAACAGCAACATAACTTGAATATTTTGGAACGCTGAATTGTTTAAAATTTGCGGCTGTTTATCCTTCTCGTGTTTGTCCAATTTAATGTATTTGACACTTCTACGTGTCTAATTCAAACAAACAGAACACAATATATATTTCATTCAATGATAGAATATCCAAAGCCATTACAATATTTGACGCAATATTCATATATCATTCTATAATTTTCCCCTTTCTGAGATATACATGTAGATTTTTCACGATCCCGTTGACTTCTGACAGATACAAAAATCGCATTACGCTAATTACATTATGCATGCTTAAACATTAATGATTATTGTAACTTGGTATAACATTGCAGGTCATTGACTGATTTACATTATCAGCAAATCAATAGTAAATCATTCCTAAGGTAATTAGAAGTGGTTCTGTTTTGTAAAGCACATCCTTTTGTCCCAATATGAAATGACATTCGTTACATGTAATAAGTATTTTATATCCTTTTTAAACATATCAATTTGGCGTTACATGATATGGAAGATAATTGTACATTTTGAGCATTAATGTATATTCTTGCAGGCTCTGGTATTAAGTATTACTTTCATTACAATAATTAAAACAGCTTGAATGTCTTATCGTTATTTTAATTAATGATTTTACAAGTGTAAGGAGCGGAATGATAGTTCTACGTGAATACAGCGTTTACATATCTTATTTACTTATTGAATATATCACTGTGATCAGACATTTAATAGGTCATGATTATTACATACACAAAATAATTAATATAATGACAATCTTTGGAAATTTGTTATTATAAATAACAATCACTGTGTCAAAATATATCATTACAATCTTTGATGGTAGTACTATAAAAGTACTTGAGTGAATCACACAAAAAAATGACTTATTATTGTTCCTAATCTGCAATTCAAGTTTAAATCTTTAAGGTAGGCTGTATGAGATATCAGATAACTATTATGAACACTGCCGAAATAAAAACCTGACAATATTTATAAATGTATGAAGAATTGTTAAACAAATGAAGATAGAGCATCAATGAAAGTTATTAAAAAAAAACTTTGTAAATAGTAAATAAATAAATAAGAAAAAACACAAAAGTCTACCTCTCCCCCCCCCCAATAAAAAGAAATCTTTCAAATGACCTTTATCCGCATGTATTATTGCCATACCGTTGTAAAATTTAATTAGGGGTCAAATCGAGTTTATAACACAAATAACGGGAGTATTGATAATTACCCTAGAGATAGCCTCTACTATGGTGCCAAATTACCGCACGGACTTTCAGTGATTAAATGAAAAATGTGCTCATCTTATGCTAGAACCAATGAGTGTTTTTCACTGTTTCGCAATGTAAGTTATAAGTTCCTGGTTTTAAGGTATGATAACCCCTTTCTGACTTATCTTTATGTGTGATCTTTGTGGGCAACATGTTCAGGTTTCCACAACACAAACCGTGTCCACTGCTTATCTAACATGACCCCACCCCCTCTTTATAAAGAAGAAGAAGGAAAGCAAAAAAATAAAATAAACAAATAAACAAACAAACGAAATACAACTCTCTAGGTGTTTATATACGTTATGCTTCAAGTCTTTATTTAATTCAAATTTATAGTTTTGTGTATGATTTAGCAAAATTAAATTATATTTTGCTTAATTATGTAAATATTTATAATAATAAACATTCTACAGACTGTTTGAAACTCTACATGTGTGCTCTGTAAAACTTTCAATCGAAATTCAGCAATGATTATTATCTTGACTCTCATATATTTCGAATTTTGTGTTGGTAAATCATATACATTATAAGTGTACGAATAAAAAATGATATCCAATTTATAAGAAACATTTCTAAATGACAAAAAAGAAAGGCAATGATATAATGGTGGTTTACATTATTATTAAATGGTGTGCACACTTGTATAATTCAAGATAACAATAGAAAGGGTGAAAAAACGTCCGTTTTTACCAGTCTTCTCTTTTACGATGTAACTGTATCAAAAAGTTCTTACCGTTCAAACAAATATATAACAAAGATTTTCTATACATCGATTTTACGCCGTGAGATCCGCAAAGCTTGTTGCAAAAATATTAAGTAAAGTATTTCTTCACCTTCATTTTCTAAATTTCGTCGTAATTCTGGATTTGATGATAATAATGCAGTTTTAAACATTTAAATCCTCTGCAGCCTTTAAATATTGAGGAATAATGCGATTTCTCCGTCCACTGAGGGGCACCTGGGGTCTTCCTCCACCAATAAAAGCTGGAAAAAATCGACGAAAAATCTCAACGGGACGCTCTAGAATGGTCCGACTTGAGTGTACGGTCGCCCATATGGGCTTTCCGGCGGCGACCTTAAATAAACGCATAAGCAATTATTGTTGTGAATGCACGTCTTTGGTAGTTTAAATCTATTTTATGCAGCCTTCATAACCTTACATCCCCCTTTTATCATAGAACATTCAATAGGAGAAGTAAGCGCACTTCCACTAAAAGCGGCATATGGTGCGTGTGCCCTAAAGGAGAAAACAATGGGCGGGAACTGAATAAAATTGAATTTTGATGGGATGTAAGGTTATGAAGGCTGCCTATTAACATAAAATAAAAAGCTAGAAAGAAGGCAACTTATACTAAGGGTGATTCAACATTATTTAAGTGAGGTATATTGGAACCACCCGACTAGGAAAACAAAACTTAGAAAGACTTTAAAGTACCAAACACGTGCACTCATAGCAATACTATTGTGCTGGAGGTCTTCAATGTTCGAATATATATCTTTGATTAAATATACGGGAAGACTTTTTACAGCCGCCCAAAACCTCTAAAAAATAATGCAAATAATGCTTCTATGGTCAGGAGTGCCCCCGATGATTGGGGGTCACAAAATTAACAAATTAGTACCAATAACGTTACTAACGTTTTATTTGCTGTCTACTGCATTAAGCGAAACGCGTCAATAATAGTGTCGAAGATAAAATATTTTGTTGAACTTTTAATGTGTATATAATGTATAAATCATAAAGCATGAATATTTTGTTACTTTGAAATAAAAACGATATAAATGAATAGAAATATTGATATTTTTATAAAACAGCCTCCGGAATAAGTTTGCAAATCCGGAATTTTCGCAAACTCAACTACCCTTTTTAACATAGTTTCAATACAAAAAGTTAAACCAAACAGTAATTTGGATAAAAATTGACGATAATTGACCGATTACACAAAGATAGCGCAATAATTAAACGCTGTGTGAGCGTTCAAAGTGTGACCTCCCATGGGGTTTTTCAATTCTCCCACGGGTTTTTACGTATCCCACTGGGACTTTAGTGTGGTTGAAACCCCATTTCTTAAAGTGGGAGAATAAAACCGTGGGAGGAAAAAAAAAATTTTTTTCTAAATATTTTTACATATGTTGAGTATATAATACTTATAATAAACTTATAAGTATTCGAGGAATATATTTAAAGAATTTTGCAATTCTCCCATTGGCTGAACTAACCCATTTAGTAAATGGGAGAAATCTCCCGAAATTAAAATGGTGCGGAAACCTCCCAAAATTAAAATGGGAGAAATCTCCCATGATGGCTAACTTGGAGAAATACCCCATTAGAGCGTGATGGGAGAATAACATTATGGGAGAATTCATCTATATCTTTTTTTTTTGTTTTACTTATTGGATCGAAAGTTTAACAGTAAAAGTGTTTCTACATGTTAATATTCGGTTCCGACCTTTTTAAAATGAAATAGGTCCGGTCCAATTAGTTGTTTATTTACTCAATTAAATAATTATTAATTTATTTATTAGTTAATTAATTAATTCTAAATAAATAAATAAATTCATTCATTCATTCATTCATTTAATTAATTATAAATATATAAATAAATAGAAAAAAAAATAATTAAATTAACATATTGATAAATCAATATATTAATAAACTAATAAACTAATACACTTATTTAATTAAATAAATAAAGAAGTCAATGAATAAATTAATTAATTAATGAATTAATAGATTGATAAATTGGTGAATTAATAAATAAATAAATTTTTTTTTTTTTGATAAATTGATTAAATAGATAAATTAATTAATTGGTTTATGAATTAATGTTACAAATGTCCAATTAGTCTAATAATTAATTAAAATATATCTGAAATATTATGAATTCGCTTGGATTATTACCTTAAGTTTCATAAACATTAATAGCGACTGTTTTTTAATCATATAAATATATAAATGTATATTTCTTTCCATTAATTTATAGTATTTGTTCTGTGTAGCTAGTTATTATTTATAGTAGGATGTAATTTTATGATAAGTATGATAGTTTCGTGTTATTATAAATATTTTACTAGTCTCTTATAATTCAATGATTGAACGGTCATGTACTTTTCTGTGTTTTATGTTTGCTTATGAATTTTATTTGTGTATGTGCATGAATGAGACTTAAATAAATAAGTATTATTATACATTGTAGAAATATTTAAAAAAATTGTTTAAACAGTATGACAGTCAATTTAATTAATAAATTCTAAAAAAATAAATTCATTCATTCAATCAATCAATCAATTAATCATAAATATATAAATAAATAATTAAATAAAGAATTCAATAAATAAATTAATACATTGATAAATTGATGAATTAATAAATAAATATTTTATAAATAAATTGATTAATTAAATAAATAAATTAATTAATTGCATGACAGTCACCTGTACATTAAATTGGGGCGGTGTGTGGTCAGTGCAGTTCTAATTAGCAATGGGATCAATTATCTTTTATTACCCTTCATGATGGGGCTTTTTCTTTACAGCATAATTATAAGAGACACACACAAACACAAAAGAAAAAAAGGAAATAAAACACAGTTTAAAAGAATAATAAAAAAAATAAAAAAAGAAGAAAAAATGGATGTTGATCATTTGAAAATGTTCATATATAAAAATGTAAGTTAACAAGTTATATATATATGTACGCCATAACTTGCATAGTTTGTAACAGAAATTAGAGCGTTTCGGATGTTTTTCGTCTGCTTCATTGATCTCTTTCTTTCTTTGTTTACAATCCAGTTGAATAAATGAATGGCTATTTGTGCTAAAAACGACGTATTTGAAAATCGTGTAGGCACGTTCATTTAGAGCACTTAAATAACAAAAGCATTTTTGTTTTAATTACATAAATATAACTTGTACAACACGCCAAATGAAACAAAACAGCATATATTTTGATGTATTAGCGAGGAAAAGAAATACACATAAGTATAACTGACATGAAGAATAACAAAGTAATATTCCACGTCATCAATTAGAATGGCAAATATTACCGATTATTTATTTATTTATTTATATATTTATTTATTTATTTATTTATTTATTTATCAATTAGTTTATTTATTTATTTATCAATTAGTTTATTCATTCATTCATTCATTCATTCATTCATTTATTCAATTAATTATAAATATATAAATAGATAGAAAATAAATAATTGAATCTCAACATTTGCAGTTCGCAGATGCAAACTTCTACTTACCTCCGATGTTGAACCAAAACTCGCCGCAACAGGTACATATGCCAAACCATCAAACACTGGATAACCACATAAATATTGCACAACCCAATTTGGCACAAGCCGGTACAATACCGCCGTATAATCACAATCAAACATCTATTATTGCACAGCCCCAGATTGCACAACCCGGAAATAAACACCAGCTGCAGGGTAATATTGCACAGACAACAAATGACCAAAATAGTATATTGATTCAAATGATCAGCAAACTTGACTCACGCCTACAGTCTATAGAAAATAAAGTATCCGGAATTGACGATATAAAACGTGATCTTTTGCTAGTTAGAAGAGAAGTTGCCGATGTAAAATCTGACAATATCGCGTTGACCACTAGAGTGAAAGAATGTGAATCATTTTGTCAATCAATAAGTGACTTTAATGATGATTTTCATACACACAAGCAGAAGTGCTCCAGAACGGTACATGAAATCCAAAACGAAAATTCTGATCTGAAAAGAAAAATATCCAATCTCCAAACACAAAACTCTGACATTGAAGACAAACTTATTGATTTACAGTGCAGATCCATGCGTTCTAATTTACTGTTTACTGGTATTAATGAACAAACTACTACACACACTAGTGAAGATTGTGAATCCACATTGCGTACTTTTCTCGAAAACCACGTGCAAAACAAGCCTTTAGTTGACAAGGAAGGCGAAATATCGGTCAGTAGTATTAAACTGGGTCGAGTTCACAGATTAGGAGGCCCTTATGCAAAAAAACCTCGACCAATTGTTGCTCAATTTCTTGACCCAAAACAAAGAGAACTAATACGTAACGTGGGCATTAACTTGAATAAACAAAAAACTGGTCATTATATAAATGAACAATTCCCAATAGAAGTCGAGGAACGCCGACGTAAACTCTATCCAGTAATGCGTGAGTACAGGGATAAAAATCGCAGTAACGAGGATAATAAATGCGTCCTTGTTCGTGACAAACTCTACGTAAATGGTAGATTGTATGATTCAAAGACACATTCATTAATCAACCAGAAGCGATCATCTACTGCTGTTCTCGACTCAAACACTACATCACCTGGACACGTAAACCCCAATATTAACAGTGATGCGAAAAATAATAGATATGCTGACTGGAAAAATGATCCTAAACATAATTTGCGCAAGCCGTTCCCGAATCGCCAACCAAACATACCCCGAGGACGTGAAAAACAAAAAGCCCCCATTGACTTCAGTACTCCCAACCGTTTTGACGCGTTCCATAGAGATCGCTCTGTGTCACTCAACCGAAATAAGCAAAAAGCTCGATCACCACTAGAAGAAACATACGTGAAACGTGTCAACATAGGTAATACACCCGAAACCAATAACTGTTTATTACAAGGAGCAACAAATCCCGAAACGGATCAAACTATCCCAAAACTCTTGTCACCCCAGACAGGGCCTCAATCCGCATCACCAATTGAAGTGGATAGTAATGTGTATTCAAATACACCTGGTCACTAGGTCAGGCAGGGAGAGAATTATAACAGTAAAACTGATGACAAAAATTATTATAAGTGCTCGCCCGAACGGAATTATTGCGGTCAATGTGTAAATTCATCCTATATAGACCAAACACAATTTTTCTCTGTTTTGTCATTGAATGTGTGTGGCTTAGTTTCTAAACAAAACACTCCCGAATTTTATTCATTGATACAAAAGTATGATGTTATCGGGTTTCAAGAAACAAAAACTGATTTTCTTGACTCGGTCCGATTTGAAAACTTTGATTTGTATTTTAAACATAGGAAGCATGTTGCACGAAGAAAATCGGGTGGGATTTGTGTGGCCTATAAACATAATATTAAACGATATATTTCTTTTGTTGACACAGCAAGTTCAATTGTCCAATGGTTCGTAATTTCTCATAAACTTACTAAAATCGGTGATATATTGTATGGCGTAATATATGTGCCACCAGAAAATTCTATATACACGGTTGAAGACCCGTTTGCAGAATTACAAGCAGAATTAGATACATTATCAAATAAATATGAACATATCTGTTTATTCGGAGACTGGAATTCAAGAATCAAGAATTTACAAGAATTCGTTACTCCAGATTTTGACATTTTTCACGAAAATGATATGGACATTCTTTACAACGAACTAGATACTGAATCGAATGTATTTCTCGGTACAAATGTTGTTCCTTTCAGGAATAATGAAGACAATTCTATGAACAATTATGGATATAAACTCATTGATTTCTTAAAATTTAATAACATGTACATATTGAATGGAAGAACTAAAGGTGACCAAAAAGGTCGTGTTACTTGCAAAAGTGTTAGCGCTATTGATTTTTTTGTCAGTACAACTAGTATGTTTAAAGTAATTACACATTTAAATGTCCTAGAATTTTGTCCTATGTATTCTGATGCTCATAGTCCTGTTGAAATTATTTTTGAATATGGTGATGTAAATATGCCAAAAAGTACTGAGAGTTTTAACTATAAACCAAAATTATGGGATGAAAATAGAATGCAAACATTTATTTCAAATATCGATGTAGATATTGTAAACAAAATACATGATGACTTAGACACAATTGAAAATAATAATATTTGTACGCAAGAAAATGTAAGCAAAATAGTATCTGATATATGTTCTGTATTCAGTAAAAGTGCTGAAAAAAGTTTTGATACACAAACTGTTAAATTAAATGATACATGTAATAACCCTAAAAAGAACGCAAATTTTAGGCCAAAATGGTTCAACGGTGAATGTAAAACAGCACGGCGTTCTTTTCATCGTGCAAAATACTTGTATAAGTTACGTAAAACGGATATAAATAAGCAAAACTTAAACTCTTCCAGTAAACTGTATAAAAAGTGTTTAAATAGGAATTATAATAAATACAAAAGGTCAAATGTAGAAAAGATAAAAAAGCTCAAAAAGTCTAGTCCAAGAGAGTATTGGAAAATTCTGAACGGTAGTAAAAGTAATGTTGTTTCGGCACAATTAAAAGATTTGTATGAATTTTTCAAAAATGTAAGCAGCATTGATGACGCTAATTCTCCTAGTAACGATTTACAATTTGAAGACAATTCCAATAATGAAACCTTAAATAAAGACATCTCAATGCAAGAAATCGAATATGCTGTAAAGGCCCTCAAAAACAATAAAGCTAGTGGTAATGATGACATTTTAAACGAATATTTAAAGTACTCTTTGCCTATTATGAAAAATGTATATCATAAACTATTCAATATAATTTTTAATTATGGTATTATCCCCGAATGTTGGACAGTTGGTGTTATTAACCCAATATTCAAAAATAAAGGTGATGCTACTGAGCCAAGCAATTATCGACCGATAACTATTTTGAGTTGTTTTGGCAAATTATTTACGTCTATTTTAAATATACGTCTTCAGAAATTTTCTGAAGAAAAAGAATTGATAAATAAGTTTCAATGTGGATTTAGAAAAGGATATTCAACTGTAGACAATATGTATGCACTTAAAATGATAATTGATATATTGCAAAATTCTAGAAAAAAATTGTTTTGTGCATTTATAGATTTAAAAAGTGCATTTGATACTATATGTAGAACACATTTGTGGACAAAACTCTGTAGTTATGATATAACTGGAAAATTTCTTTAATGTTGTTAAAAGTATTTATAATAATGCTAAAACATGTGTATGTGTAAATGGTAAGAAATCAGATTATTTTTCATGTTCAATTGGTGTAAGACAGGGAGAAAACCTGTCTCCTCTATTGTTTTCATTTTTTCTGAATGATCTACATGAATATTTCGAAACAAACAACCATGTAAATGGGGTAACTTTGAACAATGAAATGATTGGTTTACTCAAATTATTTGTTATTCTCTATGCTGACGATACTGTCATATTATCCGAATCACCTGTTGATTTACAAAATGCCATAAATTTATATCAAACGTATTGTGATAGTTGGAAATTAACAGTTAACACATTGAAAACTAAAGTTATTATATTTTCGAAAGGAAGACCTGTACAATATATTTTTACTTATAAGAATGAGAATTTAGAAATAGTCGATGAATTTAAATATTTAGGCGTAACGTTTAGCAGACGTGGTTGTTTTGTTAAAGCCAAATCTGAAATAGCTAATCAGGCTACTAAAGCGATGTACTATCTAATTAAGAAGTCGAAAAATCTGCAGTTACCAATAGATATGCAAATTGATTTATTCCATAAATTAGTAAAGCCAATCTTATTATATGGGTGTGAGTGCTGGGGTTTTACTAGAAAAAGTTCAACTGAAATATCTAAAACACATATTGGGTCTGAAATCAAGCACACCCAACTGTATTGTATATGGTGAAACAGGTGTCAAGCCATTACACATTGAGATTAATACAAGAATGATAAGCTTTTGGTCAAAACTTGTTGTACCAATAGATTTTAAACTGACATGTTCTTTGTATAATGTAATGCTTTACAATTTTAGTAACAGTGTCAATGTCAACAGACAATCATTTAAATGGATCTTACATATACGACAAATACTTATAAATTGTGGTTTATTGAACATATGGGATACCCATGAATTTCCAAATCATAAATGGTTAGTTGCTTGTGTTAAACAGAAATTGTCTGATTTATATTTGAATGAGTGGTATTCTATTGTTAGTAATTCTAGTAAATGTAAAAAATTACCGATTATTCAAGGAAACGTTCAAATTCGAACCATACTTAGTAAATACACCTCATAACCTGCTTAGATATGTTATTAAATTTCGAACTCGTAATAATAGACTTCCGATAGAAACAGGAAGCTGGAATAGGACAGAACTTCACCAGCGAAAGTGCACACTTTGTAACTGTCTTGGTAGCATAGGTGATGAATTTCATTATCTATTAGAATGTAAAGAATTTTCTGCACTTAGAAAAAGGCATTTAGATCACCAATATATAAGAAAACCTAATGTTATGTTATTCAAATCTGTTATGAATATAGATACAAAACATTACGATAAGTACAAGCATTTTGTTTATTTGTTAAGGAAATAATTATTAAATTTGATATTAGAGATAAAGTTGCAATCTGATGTACGTCTTAGAATTACTACAAAGATGTGTGCTTTGCTATTAAGATCTGTCGCATATTAAACATTTTTTCAACTAATATTTAAGTAACGGAAGTTTAAGATCATGTTATTTGAGTATATGACTGATCTCTTTGGCAAAGCATATATATTTGTAACATTATTGGTATTTAATTTAAACATATGGAATACTAAATGTCTCTCCCTCGTATGAAAATACGAGATATGTCTATGCATGTCATATATGCCTCTATAGTTTATTATGTAAATATGTTATAGCTCATATTGTCATGTTATTTATGAACTGAGTATGAAATAAACTTGTATAAACTTGTATCTAGGGGGCAATCAGAACTGCCAGTCATTTATGTTGCTATCCAATCAAGTTATTATCCGAAAGATAATTCCTTTGTTTTCATTGGTAATTAGAACTGCACTGACCACGCCCCGCCCAAATTTAATGTACAGGTGACTGTTATACTGGTATTGAAAATTAAGGTAATCGACCAATCGAAATCATAATATTTCAGATCCATTCTAATTCAATATCAGACTAATTGGACATTTGTTACATTAACGAATGAATTAATTTATGAATTTATAAATTTATTAATTTATTTATTTATCTAATCAATTTATTAATTTATTAGTTTATTTATTTATCAATTGACTAAATTTTTTATTTATTTATTTATTTATTCATTTAATTAAATTATAAGTTTAATTATCTATTAGTTTATTGAGTTATTAATTTATTCATTTAATTATTTATTATCTGTCTATTTATATATTTATAATTAAATGAATGATTTTTTTGATTTTTTTTATTTATTTACTTATTCGTTCGTTCGTTCGTCCGTTCGTTCTTCATTCATTCATTCATTCATTCATTCATTCATTTATTCATTCATTCATTCATTCATTCATTCATTCATTCATCATTCATTCATTAAATCAATATAAATAGGTTGATAGATAGATAAATGAATAAATTAATTGATTAATTAATTAATTAATTAATTAATTAATTATTATTGTTACCAATGTCCAATTAGTCTGATATTGAATTAGAATAGAACTTAAATATTATGATTTCGATTGAATGATTACCTTAATGACAGTCACCTGTACATTAAATTTTGGCGGTGTGTGGTCAGTGCAGTTCTAATCACCAATGTAAACAAAGGAATTATCTTTTGGATAATAACTTGATTGGATTGCAACATAAATGACTGGCAGGTCAAAATGTTTAACGAGGCATTTGTACAAATTTAGATCAGACTACAATTACAGCTTTTTGAAACTTAATTTCAAAAAAAAAAAAAAAGATAGAAAAAATTCCGTCTCGCCTTATGTAAACATACCGTTTTACAACGTTTACAATTAAAATTACTCAAGCGAAAGATTCCGATTCCGCGCTACTTAATATAGATCATTTTAGCCGTGTCGCGAGGGGGGCAACGTGGTGGGTTTGCGGCCGGCATGGATCCGGACCGCCCTGCGCTTACAAACCCTATTACAAGTAGAGAAACTGTTAGCGAGCAGCGTGGATCCTGATCGGACTGCGCGGGTGCGGGGGCCCATTGTGTTGGTTTTGTCGTGACGCGGCTCATTTGTGTTCAGACCGGGTATGTCACGCGGATATAGGTCACAGACTACACGCGCATTAGTCTGTAAATATAAAAATAGGAGCGTTGCCTCACGTAACAAAAACCTAATCGACATATCAAGACAAATTGAGATAATAATAGAAATCGTTTGGTGTACATTAAGTTCGTTTAAATCAACTTTTCTCCGCCTATAAGTTTTTTATTTTATCATTTTTGAATCTATTTGTTTTTTTTTTAATATAATAATTTTCTCACACTTTCTCGTAGCCTGAAGTTATAGACAAAAGAAGAACCTTTAAATAAACTTTTCCTTTTCTTTATGAAAGGATCCTCACTTTTTTAAAATGCGATCTTTGCTAGCCTACTTTGCCCTATTTTTTACCCGAATTTAATTGTTTCATAATTTTTGGAATGTATCATGTTGTCACTTTTTGTGAATTGATGAAAAATAAAGATATTTTGACTTTGACTTTGACTAAACAATATCAACATATCTATTATATATTATTTAATTATACGCATATTTTGCCTTAGAAACATTTTTTTTTTAATTCTTAAGAAAGTGCAATCTTGAATTTTACAACATTTAAATATTGCTTGAACAGAATGTAAGATATTTATTACTATGAGAAAGTAGCCATAAATGTGATCTAATTTGTCATAAAAGTTATAGAATAAATAAAGTAGTATTTTAACCTCCATACAAAGTACTAATTTACTATACATGATGGGGCTTTTTCATAACAGCAAAACTATACATGCCATATAAGAGACACACACAAACACACACAAAAAAATAAAAGAAAAGAAAAAAATCACTGTTAGAATGATAAAAAATAAAGAAAGAAGAAACTGAGGATGTTGGTCATTTGACAATGAATAGTTCATATATAATAATGTACTTTAACAAATTATATATACATGTACGCCGTACATCGCTTAGTATGTAACATAAATTAGAGCGTTTAGGATGGTTTTTTTGTCTGTTTTATTGATCTTTTTCTTTCTTTTTTACAAACCAGTTGAATAATTGAATGGCTATTTGTGTAAAAAACGGCGTGTTTGAAATTACAAATCGCGTTACGGAAAACCCGACTTTCCAAAACCTGTTTTTTATTTCATCAAAGGACTTCTTTAAACACTTTTTTGTTGTGTGTCATTGTAATCTACGTACGTAAAATCTATTTAAAACATACAAAACATGGCAATTCTTTACCTCAGACCTTTAAGCCGTTCCTAGGGGGCGGGCAGTAACTTGCACTTTCCAGTACCATACGTAAACAGACTCAATAATTTACTATTTTCAGGCGTATGGATTCCATTTGCTTCCGGCATTTTGATCAGATTTGTAGTGCTTACGGTACCATTTTCTATCGAATCACTAAACTTTTATCATCGAATTCCGTACAAAGTTCTCAAAGGACCATACACTTTCTTGACTTGCATTATGATCAAAAATACTTGTCAATTTGCTGTAATTTTCTAATTGTATATAAATTGTGAGATTTTGGGGATGTGTGTTTGTTTGTTTGGTTTTACGCCGCACAAACCAAGTAAAGGTTACATGGCGGCTTTGTAGGAGCACATTTGTCTCGGAGCACATTTGTCTCACGAAGTGTGACCGATGTGTTCGTAAACATTCATATTTGCGACAAATTGGAAATGAGACATATGTGTTCGACACACAATAGAAAGGACACTCGACGCACATTTGTCTCACATTTTTCCATAAAATTCATAAAAGGTTATAATTTTGCCCGTCCGTTTACCGACTACCAGCCATTGTTCTGTGTTTTGTGTATTTATAACACAGTTATAGGTCACTTCCGGTCAGTCAAAAACTTCCCGCCGCTGCATAGGAGTCATATATTAAATTAAAGAATATCCCTGTTCTGCATGTCACAATGACAATTTCTACAAGTGCAGCACCCAGAACCTAAACACATTTGCAGCAAGTCTATTCTTATCGTTATTAATTGTGATACGTTTATTTTCAATGCTTAAAGTTTTATAAATGAAATATTCTTAGCAAAAACAAGATAGTATCTACGGTTGCATAAAGGGAACATACAATTTTATTATTTATTACGTGCGTACACGAAAGCTTTTAGGTGGCCACGCGACACTATTACGTGCGCACGCGATAGCTATGACGTGCGCACGCGGATATGTATTCCGCATTTGGACCTTGACCGGGATCCTAGCATGAATAGTTCGACACACCGAGTA
This sequence comes from Ruditapes philippinarum, assembly GCF_026571515.1. NCBI lineage: Eukaryota > Metazoa > Mollusca > Bivalvia > Venerida > Veneridae > Ruditapes > Ruditapes philippinarum. The sequence continues at coordinate 6,284 of NW_026853585.1, read as the reverse complement.
TATGTCGAACCTACAGCGGTTAGGGACAAGTGATTTTTTGAAATCACTCGGCCACGGAAGCCCTTAAATGATCTTTGGAAGAAAATAAGAAGACCATTACACATGTATTTTATTTTCATCAGAAATATATATATGTAAATATCGTCATTTTCCAAGAATTGCGGCTTTCAGATCCGCCATTGAAAAAGCACTTACAACGTGCATGAGTTCCTAAAGTAATGCCATAATTATGGAATATCGAGTCACTCAGAATCGGGCGAGACGCGACATTCCGATGAGACACGAAGCGAGGCACGATATTGTAACACGAGATCTCGCAATGTCGAAGTATCCCGTACCACGAGATTTCAGAAATGAATAAATTTTTACTTCTTTAGATAGAGCAAGTATGAATTTATTAATATTCAAATAATGATTTCTGAGGAAGTAAGATGCTTGTAACCTAAAGAAATTCGCGATAAATGTGAAATAATGCGTCATAACAGTAGCAAAATTAATGTAAACAAAGTGGTATTTTGACTTCAATACAAAATTCTAAATCACTTCAACTGCACAAACTGCAAACAAAAAGCAGCAGATGAAAAAATGCTTCAGGTAATTAGCCAATGAGTAACTTTTTGGAGTTATAAAAGTATACCGACAACACAAAGCTTTTGAGGAAAACAAATAAAAGCATTTCGCAGGCATAATGGGCCTTTTAGTTATTTTATGTAGACTATAAAGGGAATACTACTTAGCGGTAAATGCCTGGAATAAATTTCTTGTCTCGCGTTGACGAACGAGATGCGAAGCAAGACGCGATATTGTATCATTTAATATCAACCAATTACGGTGTTCCGTTAGACATAAGTAACATTTTTGTCTCCCTGAACAGCTATGCACAATGGTAGAATGGTGAAATTGAGATAGTACGATGGTACGATGATTAAACAAGATGGCACGATGGTGAAATCACGATGATGCGATGACACGATAGAGAAAATAATATCGCGTTTTCATCATCATGCCATCGCAGTTTCATCATATCGTACCATCGTACATTCACCATCGTTACATAGTTTTTTACCATAGTACCATCACGTTTTCACCATCGAACCTTTGTTGTTTCACCATCGTACAATCGTTGTTTCACCATCGTACAGTCGTTGTTTCACGTTCGTTATGTTTTCACCGAGGCACCATCGCGTTTTCATCAACGTAGCATCGTGCCATCGCGCTGTCACCATTGTATCATCGTGTACGGGATTTAATACGTTTCGGTGTAAGCCTTCAGGTTAAGCCAATCAATTACTTGAATTAGAGATATTATGATTAATAGTTCACATTAGGTTTTCATAAAGAAAGCATAAGCAAACCTATCGATGATTACACTTGACATGAGGTAAAACGGCGAACCTCGATTCTAAAACAGAATTTCTGCCGTGGGAATAATGTGACAAATAATTCATAAAAAATGACATGAGACAAATGTGCTTTCATGTTCCTTAAAAACACATGAGACAAATGTGCTTCATTGCCCCTTAAAAAACTTGATCCGAGCACATTTGTCATACAAATGAGTTTTTTGGGGTAGACATTTGAGGTCCCATTTGTCTCATGTGGGACAAATGCGACCACATTGGTCTTACGTAAGACAAATGTGCTCCGAGACAAATGTGCTCCTACACGGCTTTCCATCTTTTCTGGTGCATTCCGAGCATTATTTCAGGCCTATGCAGACAACTGCTTACCTATTCCCTCTCCACGGGAAGGGAGCTCTTAGTAAGTTCTAACATCAAAGTTACAAAAATCATATATTTATTTGTTCTCCCCGAAACCCAAAACTCGACGCCTTCTACAATAAAACACGGGTATTTATGTGCATAGACAATTCCATAACAGGTTATGTCACTATTCTATACTTTATCTTTTAAAAAGCGTCTTAAACTATATGAAACCGTTCCATTTCAAATAATGAGCGTCTACTGAACTATAATACCGATAATGAACGTAAATCGAACATTTTAATAAAAAGCTATTATAAATGTTTGTGCTTATCGACAAATGTTTACATTTCATTTTAATTTACCAAAACTTAAAATAAATGTAGCTAAATTTATAAATGTAAAAACCTTTGACCTGATATTTATATATTTATTCATAACACCCCCACCCCTCCAAAAAAGTGAAGTGTAAATGACGATCATTTATCAAAGGGGAGTAACTATGCATGGTCATTTATTTACAATACGCCATTTCTGTAACCTTATCTCGTACAATAGTATTTAAATGGACGATAAAACCATCTGACAGAGCTAAGAATTCAGGGTACCTTGCGTTATTTGAGCCGCGTCACGACAAAACCAACATAATGGGTTTGCGACCAGCATGGATCCAGACCAGCCTGCGCATCCGCGCAGACTGATCAGGATCCATGCTGTTCGCTATCAGTTTCTCTACTTGTTATAGAGTTTGTAAGCGAACAACATGGATCCTGATCAGACTGCGCGTATGCGCAGGCTGGTCTGGATCCATGCTGGTCGCAAACCCATTATGTTGGTTTTGTCGTGACGCGGCTCAAATAACGCAAGGTAGTAGTAATTAAACTATACTATAGTATTGCTAAAAAAGTCGTCTGCTAACTACCGACATGAAATGGAGAAGGTGAGATATTATTACTTTCTTTCATTAAAAGGCATAACGATATCGCTTTCAAATATAGCCGATATTGTAGGAAAATATGTATATCTTATATTCAAAGATATATCTGTCCGTTTGCCCATAATCGTTTCTACACAAACATGATGTATAGATCAAAATGCGCGATGCGAATAAAAGCAGTATTTTTTCATCATGTCCTTCAATTATTATACAAAACGTTATTTATAATTTAGAGTATTTCTATGAAATATTCACTTTACTGTAGGGATGAATGTATACTTCAGGATACAAATGCATTTTAGGTGCCTTTCCTGTTTATAATGTATGCTTTAGAAAATTCGGACAAAAACAAATAAAATTGGTGTTTTTATAATGTTTAATTGTTAAGAGTAGCCCTATTTGCTAGATTATCTATATGAAAACATAGATAGTATTGTAGGGACACATGTATACTTTACGATAAATAAATGTATTCATAGATATATCTGTGACTTTATTCGTTAGAGTGAACATAATACATGCCTTACTAGGTGAAAAGTGCGCGGTAATGAAATGTTCAATTCTTACACTGGACGTTAGTCACTAAGATATATCACTACAGTATAGAGACGAATATAAACTTAAATATAAATTTTTGACACCTCAGGCCGGTTGTCAGTCATAATAAATACAAGTACATGTATATCTAAGACAATACAAATAAAGTCGGTTTTGCTGCATTCATTAAGATATTTTTATCAAAACAAAATTAAACCATATAGTAGGGACACGGGCATATTTTAAGATAAACATATACCTGTCCGTTTATCAGTGATGGTCCCGTCGTCTGCTGTTTATCGGTATATTACCCAGGGAATTCACTACATAAATAGATCAAAGGACTGCAAGCTCTGTGGTATTTTCTGATCCCTGGAATCTAAATCGTACTGTATATCTGTATGTGTTTTCCTGTATAAGTTTATTTTTATGTACTATAAGTCATCTTGCAGGGCACATACGGAATTTTGCATAACTAGAGTTGCATCAAAAAATAATTTATGTTCATTTTTTATGATAGCCACACTTTATCCTTGCATATCGTGGCTATTTCCTTAACAAAGACACTAAAAAAAAAGAATTAAAAAAATGTTGACCCGACTGGGGTTCGAACTCCGGACCTCTCACACACTAAACGAGCGCGTTACCACTGCACTACGGAGAAGTTGTATATTCATCTGCTGAATAAAATCAAGCCATTCTAAATTTAGAATTTCCATTGCATTTCGGGTTAGGGTATTTTCGAGGTATTTTGTTCAGGGTAAACCTGTTGTTTAAAATTGAAGTAAATAATTTAGCAAAAATCTTCTCGCCCAAACAGTCCAACATGTAGAAACTATATATTCAACTACTCGGCAGTCAAATTTATTTGTGTAGTATTCGGTAGAATCTAATCGACATCGCTAAAATAGCATTTTCACTGATTAAAATCATATTCATCCGCGTAATTTGTGAGTGTGCATTTATTGACAACTCTATAAGCCAACGCTACTTTAAAAGTTTGAAGGTGTATTAATTTGTTTGACACATGTAATAAAAATTGTTCTTTCTTTTAAATTGCTGGTTTTTAAGCATTTTTGAGTGAGAACTAATTTGCGTTGTTAGGACTGTTAGGAAATTTTGTGTTAGACCGTGGATGTTAGCTATGTATTATCTGATCTGCGATCAGAAAATACAAAAATCATACCCGCTTGAATAAAGGAGTATAATTTTCTCTTGTATATAATATGATGGTTCCGGGGGGTTTTTGGCCTGAGGGTGTTCTTAAATCAATAAAATGGGGTTTATGTCGAGCTGTCTTACTTTTTGGGTTGATGGGTAAGCTATGTCGAGCTGTCTTACCCTTTGGTTTGATAGATAAACACTTTTTTAGGCTTCAAAGTGTCCCGGAACCATCATATTATATACTACTAGCAATTTATGAAATCTTAGGGAGGAAAACCGGGGCGGGAAAACACGCATATAGTTCTGTTCTTAAAAACCGCGCAGCGTATTTAAGTCGTGTGACTGATGAAAATTTCACTGAATACTAGGGACAATGTTATATTAAAGAAAGACTAATAGATATTATAATTTATCTATCTATATATCTAAAGAGGAAATTATATGTACAAGGTAAACAATAAAAGCAAACTATGATATCTTAGGACAGAGAACACACATGCATACCTGATAGAAGTACCGGGCGCGGCAAAAATAAGTTTTCACGAACTTCATTGGTTTCGCGTAAAGTTATATAGTGATATACTTTCATGGAAACTCTACTGATATATAGGTTGAAGCATTGCAATTAAGTAAAACAATTACATTATATAATATATCTATATGTTTGTATGGTACAAGACTTTAAAATACATGTACATATCGAAAATTGAAAATTCCGAAAAATCAGAAGTCGTAAAATCTCGTCTGCATATTATGAAATAAGAGCGTGAGACCAATGTCGTAAAATGTCAGTTTGATCACGTTGACATATATTCTCCGGCGACAATTCGAACTAAATGTTATCATATCAAGCTAAATAAGATAAATAAGGAAACAATCGATACGTTGGTACGACACTGTCTGTCATTCAAAATGCACATAATTCAAATACAATTACGAGGTGCATGGTGAGAACATATAATGGTGGAAATGAACGGAAGCTATCTATAATCACGACTGTCCCTTAATTATATGCTTATTACGGGACAGACACGTTGGGAGGGCTTTTAGAACAGAACAGAACAGAACATATCTTTTATTTTCACCCAAGCATTTTTCAATACAATATGGGGGCATAACACAATTTTTATATAACAAAAAATGCATAGTTCCGGTACGAACAAAAAAATGAATAATCATTTAACACATTACATTGCCAATGAGGGTGTCGGGCTATTGCCGATTGTATGATGAAAGCATTATCCAGGGACAGGGGTGCGATTACGCCTCCTTCGGAATCAAGTATATTAAATGATGATAGTGCATTAATAGACAGAAATGGTGTTGATACTGTTCAAGAGATGCCGTAAAATGATAATAAAAATCACTGTATGGATTTATTACATGCTTTTCAGTGAATAAAAAACTGATAATTTCACTTTTTTTAATTTAAGCCCCTTACGTTGTTTGAGTGAAATACAAGCGTTCACAGTGCTTGAAACCACCTTAATGACGTGACTTCGTAAATGACGTCACGTTGTATAATTATTTGGCGCGCCTTCCATTTAGTATTAGGTTAAATGTCATTTAAACGTTTATAATATAATACAAAGAAAATGTGTTACACTGAAATAAACAAATATTCTCTATATATAATATTACTTCAACAACGGGACAGAAATTCAAGGGATGAAAATGTCGTTGTCTTCAAAGTTGTGTAACATTTCGATATTAAATCATTGTTCCAAGTATATTAAAAAAAAATGTTTTATAACAATGGCTGTTTTTAACATTTTTCGAAAATCATTATTACGGCGATTAACGCGGTTTTTTAAATATTTCATCTATATATAAAGTATCAGATTTCCCTTGTTAATTGATTTTTAGTGTTAAATAACATTATTTTGGACCGCTTTTCTACAATAAATACCCCAAGGAAACATACAGTAAAGCATATGCAACGG